>NC_064851.1:1323023-1608023 GCF_024139225.1 Suncus etruscus
AAAGGAAGGAAGGAAGGAAGGAAAGGAAGGAAGGAAAGGAAAGGAAGGAAGGAAGGAAAGGAAAGGAAGGAAGGAAAGGAAGGAAGGAGGAAGGAAGGAAGGAAGGAAGGAAGGAAGGAAGGAAGGAAGGAAGGAAGGAAGGAAGGAAGGAAGGAAGGAAGGAAGGAAGGAAAGGAAGGAAGGAAGGAAGGAAAGGAAGGAAGGAAGGAAGGAAAGGAAGGAAGGAAGGAAGGAAGGAAGGAAGGAAGGAAGGAAGGAAGGAAGGAAGGAAAGGAAGGAAGGAAGGAAGGAAAGGGGGGAAGGAGGAAGGAAGGAAGGAAGGAAAGGAAGGAAGGAAGGAAGGAAGGAAGGAAGGAAGGAAGGAAAGGAAGGAAGGAAGGAAAGGAACGAAAGGAGGGAAGGAAGAAGAAAGAAAGGAAGATAGGAAGGAAGGAAAGGAAGGAAGGAAGGAAGGAAGGAAGGAAGGAAGGGAAGGAAGGAAGGAAGGAAAGGAAGGAAGGAAAGAAAGGATGGAAGGAAAGGAAGGAAGGAAGGGAAGGAAGGAAAGGAAAGGAAGGAAGGAAGGAAAGGAAAGGAAGGAAGGAAGGAAAGGAAGGAAGGAAGGAAAGGGAAGGAAGGAGGAAGGAAGGAAGAAGGAAGGAAGGAAGGAAGGAAGCGAAGGAAGGAAGGAAGGAAGGAAGGAAGACAGGACGGAAGGAAGGAAGGAAGGAGGAAGGAAGGAAGGAAAGGAAGGAAGGAAGGAAGGAAGGAAGGAAGGAAGGAATGAGCAAGGAAAGAAGGAAGGAAAGGAAGGAAGGAAAGGAAGGAAGGAAGGAGGAAAGGAAGGGAAGGAAGGAAGGAAGGAAGGTAAGGAAGGAAGGAAGGAAAGGAAGGAAGGAAGGAAGGAAGGACAGGAAGGAAGGAAGGAAGGAAGGAGGAGGAAGGAAGGAAAGGAAGGAAGGAAGGAAAGGAAAGGAAGGAAGGAAGGAAGGAAGGAAGGAAGGAAGGAGGAAGGAAGGAAGGAAGGAAGGAAGGAAGGAAGGAAGGAAGGAAGGAAGGAAGGAAGGAAGGAAGAAGGAAGGAAGGGAAAGGAAGGAAGGAAGGAAGGAAGGAAGGAAAGGATAGGAAGGAAGGAAGGAAGGAAGGAAGGAAAGGAAGGAAGAAGGAAGGAAGGAAGGAAGGAAGGAAGGAAGGAAGGAAGGAAGGAAGGAAGGGAAGGAAGGAAGGAAGGAAGGAAGAAGGAAGGAAGGAAGGAAGGAAGGAAAGGAAGAAGGAAGGAAAGGAAGGAGGAAGGAAAGGAAGGAAGGAAAGGAAGGAAGGAAGGAAAGAAGGAAGGATGGAAGGAAGGAAGGAAGGAAGGAAGGAAGGAAGGAGGAATGGAAGGAAGGAAGGGAAGGAAGGAAGGGAAGGAAAGGAAGGAAAGGAAGGAAGGAAAGGAAGGAAGGAAGGAGGGAAGGAAGGAGAAAGGAAGGAAGGAAGGAAGGAAGGAAGGAAGGAAGGAAGGAAGGAAGGAAGGAAGGAAGGAAGGAAGGAGAAGGAAGGAAGGGAAGGAAGGAAGGAAGGAAGAAGGAAGGAAGGAAGGAAGGAAGAAGGAAAGAAGGAAGGAAGGAAGGAAGGAAAGAAGGAAAAGGAAGGCTAGAACCTTCTAAGGAGAGATGGTGAAATAACTCACAAATCTTGGCCAGGACAAGACAAACGTTTCTTCTGACTCGCTCCAGAAATATCTCTTCAAGGTGCATTATTGGCTGAGACCAGAAAGGCGGAATCAATAGAGTCTTCTGGAAGGAAACGTTCTTTCCCACCGGAGGGAAGGGATGATGTTAGGATGATACTTTCAGAGACACGGAGACAGAACCACGGGAGAGAAACGTTTACACGTTTAACTTGATCTTCACAGCCAGGGGGGGGGAACAGGTATGACACAGTGGCAGTGAAGGAGTATCCTCTGGGAACGGTGACGGTGTGGAGCTAGGTGGAGCTAGGGACATGCCACAGACACGCGTGGCCCTGATCACTGGAACACACGGAGTGAGCTGCTACAGCTGTGGAAGTGGAGTTGAGCGCTGAAGACACGGGGTGCCCGAAACCCTAGTCATGGTTAGGAGGTGCAGGTTGGCAGGCTACACACAAACACAGGACACACAAACACGAGACACACAAACACACAAACACACAGACACACACACAAATCCCTCTCACACACTCCATTATCACCCAGTGAGAACACGAGAGCTGCAGAAGTCCCAGAGGGACGAGAATGGGAAGCACTGTAAAAGTGCCAGTCCTCTGAGCATCATGTGTGCAGCTTTGAGGACCCTCAGCAGCTCTGGGACACCCTAGGGATCCCCACTTGTTCCCCTAAGCCCCACGAATCAGGGCTTTGGCCTGGGGCAGGAGCCCCTCACTTTCTGGGACCCACAGACCCCTGGCAAGACCCCAGAGAGACTCCAGCTCAGGGCCGGTGGGGCCACACCAGTCCGTGCTCAGGGCATCTCCCAGTCCCTGAACATTGGGGTCCACAATACTGAGCCCCCCAGGCTCACGGGGACTCCAGCTCCTTCCCAGCACCACCTGGGCCCCAGCACTGACCCAAGGCAGCTCCTGAGCACGGGTAAAGCTGTTCCAAGTCAAGTCCCACTGTCAGTCCCAGGACCCACACGCACACCCAGCCAGATGGAGCCCATGATTCAGTTCTGGGAAGACATCGTCACCTTCCCGAAGCCAGAGGGGGACCCCATGTCCACGTCTTTGGGGCGCCCGTTTGAGACTCAGCGTTTACTTGATTGAAAAGGGCCCAAAATTCATGGTTGCTCCAAAGAGAAGGGGCCGGGCAGCACGAGGGCACATGGTGGATGGGGGTAGGACAGGGCCTGGTTGACGGTTCCTGGGGAAAGAGGCTGCCGTGAAATGGGAGGAGACAGACTTAGGGCCCCTGGAAAATGCGGCAGAAATCCAGGAAATCGCCCAGAAAAGACAGCCCAGCTGCTGAAGGGAGTGAGGAGCTGGGTGAAGAGGGTATGTAGGGAGGCGCTAGGGACAGGGTCTGGGGGCTGAGACTCCTACAGCCGACACTCGGGGGGCTCCCAACCAAGACCCAGGGCACAGCAGGGGACTCGTTGTTCTCTCAGTTGAGCAGACCCTCTATGGCTCCCGTGAGCCACAGAATGTTCCCCCAGAAGCCCCCCACCCCACAATGACCTGGGGTGGGGCTGTCCCAGCTATAGTCCTGGGAAGGAGGCTGGGGGATGTTGTGATCTCAGTTTCCTCATCTGTCCCAGATGCCGGCCCCTGGAGCCGCCCCAGAAACTCAAGTCCTGGTTGTTGTTGTTGTTGTGTTGTTTGTTTTGCAGTGACCCCCTGGCGGTGCTCAAAGGATGCTCCCAGATCAGTGCTCAGGGGTCACTCCCAGAAGTGTCAGGGTCCCCAAGGGCTGCCACTCGACACTCAGGAACTGTCCCTCACAGTGTTCCCAATCCTCGTCCCTCTGTTGCTGGAGAATCTCTATGTGCTGGAGATCAGACCCAGAGTTCAACTCAGCCTCCTTTGAGCCCCAGTTTCAAGGTGCAAAAGTGGGAAATTTCTCCTGAAGGGTGTGGGTGGGAACTTGAGAGTTAAAATAACACTTGATGTTCAGAAGGGCGAGCAGGGAAAAACGGTAGGCGCCGTGTGAGGTGATCAGGAGAACTCGCTTGGTCATCGGGCCCCGTTCTCCACCGCCATCAACCACCATCAACCAGCATTACTACCGCCGCTGCAGCTATGACCCCCTAGGCTGTAGCTCTTGCGGTCTCTGAGCTGGGGGCCCCAGAACCCTCAGCCCCTGCCCGAGTCTCTCCTGCTCATTGCCACGTGTCAGCTTCCAAGTGCCCACTGCAGTCTCGTGAGGGCATGGTCCACCGGTGTGATGGGCCTCACCAGCCTAAGCGCTGGGGCTGTCCCCATCTGCCCAGTGCTGTGCCGTGCCCCCTCAGCTCAGCCCCGACCCCTAACCCTAACCTCAGTGCTCTGGCACCTTGATGTGGGGCTGCCCCAGACCACTTGCACTGGGAAAAGCCAAGATTGGCAGTGCGGTGGTACGGGGGACCCTGGGCTGCCTGGTGCCCACCTGACCCCAAGACTCACGGCCTGGCCAGGGGACCCTCCCCCCAATGGCCAGTATCCCCCTCACTCATGGCGCCAGGGAGACAGATGAGGTCGGGTGCGGCCAGGGGACCCAGCACACAACATGGCCAACAGACACAGCCGTTTCCCTGCACGAGCTAGGACAACCACAGACCCTGCAGGGGAAGGCCAGCACCGGGTGGGGACTCAAGCACATCTCTGGGGGCTGAATCCCGCACTGCTGGGGTCCCCTGGGGGTCTGAGCAGGGACACATGAGAATGGGAACCCCCAACCCAGAGCCCAAAGCACCAAGAAAGGAGCCAAACAGGGCTCAGGCAGACATGCCTGTTCTTGTCACTCCAAGTGGGAAGATGAAGGTGACGTGTATTTAGTGTCTATATGTGTGTCTGAGTGCAGCACGTGTGAATGAGTGTGTCTGAGTGTGAATTTGAGTGATGTTGCCATGTGTGCATCAGTCAGTGTCTAGACATCAGCGTGTCTGAGTGTGTGCATTTCAATGTGGGTCCATATGTGAGAGTATGCGTGTGATAATGCATGTGTGTGTTAAGAGACTAAGGCCAGAAACTGCTGTCCTGGGCCAGACACAGAGATAGGAGCTGCCTGCGAAAGGCTTTGGGCCACCACCCCAGGCATCACCCCCTTCCTCAGAGGACGGCAGGAGATCAGACTCAGGCAGGAAGCCACCCAGGAGATCCCACCCCTACAAACTGAACACACGCATACACGTGAGCACGCAAGCACACACACACACCACACACACACACACACACACACCACGGCCCTCTACTGAATCACATACACCCCCACGGAGTCAAGTGGGGCAAGGGTTGAGGGCACCCCGCCTTGGCCTGCCACCAGGACAGGACAGCCGTGAGGGCTTCACACGAGGGTTTCAGCACCGAGTCGCCCACGGGCAGCACCGTCACGTCTCACCCGAGGTGTCAGGCCCGAGTGCTGAGCGACCGGGTTGGTGTGAAGTGCTCGCAAACATGTGCAACGTGGGCAGCTGTGTGACATGCGTGGTTGTGTGTCTGTGTGATTCTGTGTCCGTAGTGTGCAGTTGTGTCTGCACCCTACATGTGCCATGTATGTGATCATGTGGTCTTTTGACGCAAACAGGCCAGTGGCTCCCAGGGGCTCCAGGAAGGGCTTCTGTGGGGGCAGAGGGCCAGGGCAGGGCCTGAAACCGTTCAGGAGATTGCAGCACCAGATGTCAGGGCAGTGGGGCACTGGGGAGGAGCAAGGAACACCTCATGGCCCCAGACCCATGTGTGCAGAAATACGTGAGTCCGGCTGGGAAAGTTCCAGAACTAGGCCCCGTCAGTGGCTCAGGATGGACAAGAGACGCACCCCCAGGGGACCGACTCATTCCTGCAGCCCTAGGGGCAGCATGGCCCAGTGCATGGCGTCCGTCCGTCCATCCATCCGTTCCGAGCTGTCCTTCCCCGACTCCAGCGGGCGGGTGAAGCTCAGGAACGAGGAAAGGCTGGCAGGGCCCGGGGACTGACAGCGGGCAGAGAGCTGATTAAAATTTACAGTTATGTCCAAATAATTACTGAGAAATGAGTGTTGAGACGGCTGTTAGGAAATAATCCCCAAATAGACTGGGGCCGATACGTCCCTCCAGTAATTGGCATAATGGGGAAGAATGTTCTGGAACTCAGATTCGGAGCGCTGCGGCCATAAAAGGCACCTCATCTTGTCCCATTCAGGCGGTGATGGATGGGCTGTTGAGGGGGGAGGGGAGAAACAGAAGATTCTTGAGCACCTGCAGACGGAGGAGTTTGTGTGCCCGAGCTGGTGCCCGGTGAGAGGGAGGCCAAGACGGGCAGGACCTGGTGGGCAGCGGGCGGTGGCTCCGTCCTCTGTCCTCGGGGCTCCCTCTGCCCTGCGACCCTGGGAGCAGTGACATGCTGCTCTCTGTGCTCAGGGGCAGAGCCCTGGGCAGGGGGACCATGGCGGGACCAGGAGAGATCCTAGGACCCGCAAAAGACCCCAGGGAAGCAGCCCCAGGAAGAGGCCTCAAGTGGGTGGGATCCGTGCCCAGATGTCCCCAGACTCACCCGTTCTCACATCTCAGAGCCCCCCACCCCACCCTGGAGGGAACAGGGGGTCACCTCACACAAACAGCAGGATGGGAAGAGGCTGGGAAAAGGGCCTTTAAGGGGTGTTTCCTTGTGGATCCCGGAGAAGGAGCTTGGCTGGCCGGGTCGAGCTACCTCAGGGTCCCTCCCCGGCCACAGGGTGTTTTATATGTCACTCCACCCCACATTGGGGCCACCTGCTCTGTAGACCATGAGTCAGGCCCCGGCTGTTTTCTGACAGTCTCAGGGTCTGGACACTGTCTGGGGGACTCTTCCTCGCTCCCTCCCTCCCCATCAGAACAGGGAGACTCGTGATGTTGGGGTTTGGGGAAGCTCTCGGGTCACAGGCAAATCAGCCGGGCAGGGCCTTGTCCCCGCTGTGTGGACTTTAAATGAGGTTCCCCCAAAGAAGGTGCCAGCCGGGTGCAGAACAAATCCAGAGAGGGAAATAACTGGGAGTAGTACTTTGCTGGAGGAGGTAGAGTTCAGGGTGTGAGAGGCAGATTTTTTATTTTTCTGAAGAGGGGCAGAAGGCTGAGGTGAGTCCAGGGACCATCTAGAAGCTTCTATGAGTCCACGCTTAGCAGGGATTGGTGCAGCCGCGTGCTCCCGTTGGGTGGGGGTCCCCCCAGACTGTTCCCCACGGCACCACAGCACCAGTTTCCAAGCCATGCTGCTGATTTAGTTGTGCCAGTCAGTCTGGGGTCACTGGAACTGTTCTGACCTGAGGTTGGGGCTGGTCTGGGCCCCCTGAAGCTGACCACTCAACCTTCAGCCCTGGCGTGGTCCCAGCCGCCCTCCACTGCGGCTCTCAAGATTGGCTGGGGTTCATAACCGAGAACTGGGAGCATGGGAGAGGCATCTCGGTCTCCATGGAAATGGGAAAGAATCACAAGGCTCAGCCAGAGGGAGGAGGCCGGCAGCATTTCCTGAGTGCTTGTCTGACAGCCGGGCCGGCCCTAGGACATGTCCACAGGGCCACCCACTGCTGTCACCTGGACCCCAGGACTCTCTGTGTCCTGCCCCTGCCTGAGCGAGTTGGCAATAGGTGGGGTCCAGGGAAGACAGAGGCCCTGTGAGGGGGTGTATGTGGGGGAACAGGGCTCCCTTGCACCCCTAAGACCCACAGGGATCCTCCAACACCACATCCTGCCCGTCCACTCTCTCGGCTCTCCACGTGACAATATTCCTTCCCCTAATCCTCTGAAGAGACTTAAGGTATCGAGGCTGGGGACCCCTCCCGGAGCCTCTCATTCAACCAAGCCAAGCTGGGTGTAAGGCAAGGGTCTCAAACTCGAGGCCTATGGGGCCATATGCGGGCCCTCTGTACATTTTGTGGCCCCGAGGCCGGCGTTCAAATATCGCAGTATTCGTGATTATTCGCTTACCAAATAATCGCAATAAAAATCGCAATAGAAAGAAAAATCGCATTAAACATTTGCATACCCGGAGCAGTTCCATTCGGGGTATGCAAATATTTAATGCGAGTTTTTGCGATTTTTTTTCTTACTAATGCGATTCTTTATTGCAAATATTCGGTAAGCGAAATCCCTTATGTGGCCGTCTCACCCCGACTTTGCCTCCTGCGGCCCCCAGATAAATTGAGTCTGGGACCCCTGGTGTAAGGGGTCTCCACATTGGGGCGGCTTATCAGGACCCGGAGCCCCAGTGTCTGGCTCAGTCTGTCCCTCAATCCCTCGATCCAGCCTCGGGGAAGCTCCACACCAGCCCAGATGGAAGATCTAAGAGCGCGCGTGGGGCCTGGGTCACGAAGGGCCAAGTTGACTGACACGTGGGTTCTGAGAGGCGCTCTGGCCAGACTGAGGTCCGGGGTGAGCTGGGAGCCCGGTGGGGGATGTGCCCCGAGGACAACCTCAGGGCAGGGAGGACATACAATGTCCACATACTCGGGGTGCCGAGCTGGGCACACCCCCCACCTTCTGGCCGTCTGCACCCACTATCCTGCCTGTCCTGTTCAGCGGCCAGCCCGGATGCCAAGTGATGGCCAGAAAGATAGCACAGTGATAGGGCGTTTGCCTTGCACGAGGCCAACACAAGTCAGACTCCGGTTCAAATCCTGCCATCCCATATGGTCCCGAGCCTGCTGGGAGTGACTTCTGAGCACAGAGCCAGGAATAATCCCTGAGCGCCACCGGGTGTGATCCCCCTCCCCCAAAATGGGCCTCAAAACAGCTGGAGTCCACTATGTGTCAGGAAATGGGGTCTGGTCAGTCCTGTCCCCCGCAGCCCTTCGACAAAGACATTTCTGCGTCACTGGGGGCTGGCTGGGAACTCCAGGGACCTCTGATTTAGCTCACGTGTGCACAACGGGGGTGTTCCCAGCATCTACCCTGGGGCTCGTGCTCAGAACGTGTAGAATTGAGCCCCGGCTGTGGCATGTCTCTAGAGCTCCTGCATGTTTCTTATTTGAGCGCTGGTGGGGTGCCCCAGTCCTGTGGAGTTGTGCTCATTCTCCCCACTCAAGTTTCACATGGAGCTCCGGTCTCGGGGGCCCTAGTCTGTTTTTGAGGCCAAGATCCACCACCAGCCCCACCACTGTCTCAGTGGCTGTTTTTCGTTCTGAGCTCTGCAGGGGGGTTTTGCCTTCCCTGGGCCAAGCGTGCGGGGTCCCAGCATGTGGACTCTGGCTTGGATCTGTATTTCCTGTGTGCAGCATTGAGGAGCCAGGGAGCCCCCCCAACTTCTCCCTCCCCAGCTGCAAGTGAAAACTGGGGAGAGCATTGGGAGAAGTTCTGGATCCTCTGGAAAGAAAACTGCATCGTCAGTTCAGTCCTGGGCCGGGGGCCTCCCGAGCTCTGTACTGTGGGGTCTGGGGGTTCGCCTGCCTGCTGGCCTCTCCCTGCTCCCCACAGCTGAGCCTCATAGAGACATGCACCCCAACACCTTCACGGGGAGCCCTGTGCCCCGCCTCTCCCCTCCTGTCAGTGCTCTCCTCCTTCACGTTCTCGGCGACCCAGTGTGAATGGAAGCATGAGGAGGGGGAACTAAGGGGTCTTGTGGTCTCCACTGAGTCAGGGCTCTCAGGGCCCACCTGCACCCCAAGCCCCGGAAGGGTCTCGGGCAGCGCTGGTTGGTCACAGCAGGGTCCGAGGACACGGGAATTTCAAGCAGAGTTTTGGAGGAATTTTAATGACGAGAAAGTGCTGAGACCAGCAAAAGCCTCGGGGAGCTCCCACAGCGGCAGGGAGGGGTGGGGAGATACTGCGGCGAGATGGGAACCTCCCTGGATCGGGGGAAGTCTGGACTCCCACCCCATCCACCCTACCCTTTGGCTGAAAGCTGGTGGTCCCTGAGCTCGGACAGTGGCGGGCGGGGTGTCCCTGGGGCTTGCTTGGCTGGCAAGGGGGGACAGGAGAGTGGGTGGGTGAATGGGAAGATGCTGCCCCCCACCAGTGCCCATGGCTTCCGTCACCTGCGGGCCTGGCAGGAGGCCTGAGGCAAAGCCCAGACTTGAGGTGGGTGGGGCAAGGAAGCCTCCCTGGACACCATCAGGCGGGTTCAGGACACTGGGCTCCCCACCTAGGAAAGTGTGGCAGGAACTTCTACAGGTATCGGACCCCCAGTTGGGGTGGGGGTGTCATGGCTGCTGCTGTGTATGCATGGATGTGTGTGCAGACATGTGCATGTGACGTGTATGCGGATGGGGCATGTGCCTATGTGAAAATGTGCGTGTACTTGAGCACATTGAGTGTAGGCATGTGTAATCACATGGGGGCACATTCATGTGTGTATGTGTCCTCGTACACGTGTTCAAGTGTGTGTGTGTGTACCTGAGTGCAGGTGTGGGCATGTGTGAGTGTGGACATGGGGTGTGGATGTGTGGAAACACATGTCCGTGTACGAACATGCCTGTGTGCATGAATGAATGTGCTGAGCATGGATGTGTGCGTACATACATGTATACAGGCACCTGTACAGGCATGTGCGTGCAGCACCAGGCATGAGTCCACTCCAGAGCCAGAACTCCGCTTGCCCATTCTGCCTGGAACTGAGGGGCTAGGCAGTGGTCCTGCTCAGTCTCATGGGGCCCGGGACCCCTTCCTCTCCCTGAGGTTCCGGGGCTCTGCTGTGGGGGTCCCACCCACCAGTGTGGGGCGGCCCAGGCCCTGCACTGGCTGCTGCCTTCAGGGCCCATGACATCCACATCTTGACAATGGGCACCGGGCAGCCTCCAGGGTTCAGGGGAGCGAGTGACGTCGGAGTGTGGGGCCCTGGGGTCGAAGGCACCTGGCCTGGCCATCCATGCTGCGGCAGGGAGAGTAGGGTGTCGGGGGTGTTGGGGGGGCCTAAGCTGCCATGGACCACTAGGGTTATGCCCTGGGGTTCTTCGGGGCTGCAGGAACGGGACCAGACGTTCCGGGCCCCTCCTTGCCCCGCTCTGGCCTCACTGTGGGCTCCGCCGGGGTGGGGGTGGGCTCCCCAGAAGATGCAGGCGGGCTCAGTTTCTCGGTTTTATTCTCTGGAACGGGGCGGCCCCTGGGAGTCAGGGAGCGGCCGAGTTGGGGTTCTGGCACCCCGGGTCCCGGCGCTGTCTCTCGGCCAGGCCAGGAGTTTGGCAAGGCCCTGGGGAGGACTCAAGGCCCCCCAGTTGCTCTTTGGTGCGAGGCTCTTTGGTGGGCGGCCTCAGCGCTTGTAGTGGTTGGGGGCGTCAGCGAAGGCGAACTGCAGGCGGTAGGCATCGGCCAGTAGCAGGCTCACGTCCGCGTCGCCCCACTGCGCCGTGGGCAGGTTCTGCAGGAACAGGAGCAGCTCCTACGGGAGAGCAGGGGGAGCAGGGTGAGGCAGCGTCCCGCAGATCACCCCCAAATTAAACCCAGTTTTCTGGAATTCCCCCACTCTACCCAGATATGCATGGATCAGCCCAACTCTACCCAGGTCCCCATGAATCACCCCCAAATCCACTCAGGTTATCTCCATTCAGGTCCCCACAAATGACCTCCAACTCCACCTGGGACCCCACGGATCACCCCCAAATCCACTCAGGTTTCTGGAGTGCCCCAATTCTACTCAGGTCCCCATGGGCCACCCCCAACTCCACTCAGGTCCCCAAAAATGATCCCCAACTCCATCTGGGTTCCCACAAGTCACCCCCAAATTAAATTCAGCTTCTGGGGTCCCCTAATTCCAACTAGATCTGCACGGATCACACCAACTCCACCCAGGTCTCCCCCGTCACCCCCAAATCCACTCAGGTTCCTAGAGTGTCCCGACTCCAGCTGGGTCCTCACGGATCACCCCCGTATTCACTCAGGTTCCTGGGGTGCCCCAACTCCACCTAGCTTCCCACAAATCACCCCCCCAACTCCACCTGAGTCCCTACAGACCATCCCCAATTCCACCCCGGTTCCGAAGGCTCCCCAAATCTCCCCCACTCTCCACCCTCCCTTCCACCAGAGCCCCCTCCTTGCCACAGAGCCTCCTCAGGGGTGCCCTGTGGCCCCCAGCACCAGCCCCTCCCTCATAGGGGCCCGGAGACCTGCCCTAAGGGATTCATCCCTGGGCTGGAACTGCCTCCCCTAAGCACAGGAGCTGGGGGAGTCACTCAGTGGCCTCCAGAGGACCAGGCCGGGCTGTGGTGTGGGGGTTTCGGGGACACAGGCACAGATAGGAGGCAGAAGGCCTGGGGTGGGGACAGAAATGGGGGGGAGAGGACAGGGAGAAGATGGGACAGGAAGCAACTCCCCCTGGCCTCAGACACCCTGAACTGACCCATTCCTGGGGAAATAGTGCTCGGGCAGGACCTGGGAACTGAGATAGCCGATGAGCCCAGCCCTGGGGGGTGGAGGGCAGGTGGGGGGGTGTCCCTACCTCCTTGCGAGGAGAGAGGGACCTGCCTGTGCATCCTTGGGTCTTCGCGCACACCCCTGCCAAGCTGGGCCCCCCAGTGTGCTCCCCCAGCTCTCATCCCCACCCCCAGCCCATTTCCTTCCTTCCTTCCTTCCTTCCTTCCTTCCTTCCTTCCTTCCTTCCTTCCTTCCTTCCTTCTCTCCCTCCCTCCCTCCCTCCCTCCCTCCCTCCCTCCCTCCCTCCCTCCCTCCTTCCCTCCTTCCTTCCTTCCTTCCTTCCTTCCTTCCTTCCTTCCTTCCTCCTTCCTTCCTTCCTTCCTTCCGCATTCCTTTCTTTCGGCTACTTTCGGGGCCTAGAAATTGAATTGGCGGCTCGGACGTCGGTGGCAGCGCGTCCCCGGGGACCGATGAGCAGAGACGGGCTGTCGTTCTCCATTAGGGCCGAGCGTGGTGCCAATCCAATTCCGAGCGGGTCGTAAATAAATACCTTGGGTTTTATTTTTAATCCACTCGGCTTCATATTATCCTGACCTCGCCACGCGCAAGGTGAGGTGAGCGGCGCCCGCCCCGCAACTCGACTTCTCGGCTCAATCTTGGAACCTCATTCCATTCCTGGCCAGGAGGTGCAGAGAGATGTGTGTGTGTGTGTGTGTGTATGTGGTGCAGGTGTGTGAGTGTGTGTGTGCATGCGTGCATGTGTGTATGTGTGTGTGAGGCGCAAGTGTGTGTGTGTGAGTGTGTGTGTATGCATGAGCGTGCGTGCGTGCGTGTGTGTGTGTGTGTGTGTGTGTGTGTGTGTGTGTGTGTGTGTGTGAAGGCCAGGAGGGCCTGGCGGGGCTGGAGGCTGTTTAGACCTTCCCCCCAAGGCCAAGGGCACGGCCAGGTGGGCCTTCAGTACAGATGCTGAGCTGGGGACCCACCTCTGGGGCCCGAGGGGGGCTGAGGGCCTCCCCCAACACCCCAGGCAAGCTGTCTGGTCCAGGGTCACTGGCTCTAGCCCTGGAGCCCAGAAATACCTCGGCTACTCCTGCTTCTCCTGGCCTGTCCCAGACACCCCTTCTGGACCTCAGTTTCCCCCCTCCGGGGGTGGGGTCCGTCCCTGCATGGGGGGACTAGACAGGACCACGGCCTGCACTGGGAGAGTTCCAGCAGGCCCATCCGGTGGGGGCGGTGGTGGGAGGCAGGACGGCCTCGTGGGACACAAACACCAGCATGGGCAAAGCGGCTAGAGAGAGGCCGACCGCCCACAGCACACACGTGGGTCGGCTGGTCGGGTCAGAGGGGGCCGGAGGTGCCCCCGGTGGCTATCGGAAGGGGGAGGTCCTCGCTGCACTGGGAAGACTCGGGCACGGAAACAGCCGGATGCCGAGTTCCACCCAGGCTGGGCTGATCCCTCTCGAAGTGCAGTCCAGCACCCCCTGGGGACCCCAGTTCTCCCACATCCCTACAGTGATCCCCTCTTGGGCCCATGTGGTGAGGGCTCCCACTCCGAGACCTCTCTGAGCAAGTCTCCAAGTCGGATTCAAGGAGACCCCAATTGGCACGATGGCTGCCCCTTCCCCAAGCCCTTCTCCATCACCGACCCCCTCCCAGGGCACAGGAGACCCTCAGCCGCCCAGAACACTTGCATGGCTGCTCCACTGGGCCAGGTACTGCCCGTGTGCCTGAGCGGGCGGTGGGGTGGAGACCTCAACCCCTGACTCTGCTGTACCTACCAGCCAGTACGGAGAGCTTGAGGCTGGATGGGGGGCTCCTGGGGACAGACGCCCCCTCCCGGAGGGCACAGCCCTAGGGGGTCTCAGGGAGGCCCAGCAATGCGGGGGGGGGGGGGGGCTCCCCTTAGGAAAGAGGCTCTGACGGTACCAGACACAGTGGGTCCGAGCCAGGTCCCAGGGCACTCAGCATCCAGCACCCGACCTGGCAGACGCCCCAGCTCCGGGCACAGTCACGCCACCCCCGGGACGTGCGTGACAGGAGCTGCCTTTCCCTTCTGGAAGATTCCGCCCTCACAAGAACCGCTCTGTTCCTATGGAAATGACTTAAAGCAACACATTATTTCCCAAGGGGCAAATTACGGCTCTGCGGAGAACGGAGAACGGAGAACTCGGGGCTGGGGGCCTCTTCCCGCCGGCTGGGCTGCGGCAGGGGCAGGCAGGGGCACCGCAAAGCAGCTTTGGCCGCTCGGGGCCATTTCCCTGCCGCACCCGGGATAGCGGGGGACCCCGCCCCCCCCTGCATGTGGAGCTCTGGTCTGCACATCATACCTCCTTCCTGTGACTTCTGGGGGTCCACGGTGGCCCCCCCACCTTCACTGACCCCATCCGCTCTGGCTGCAGTGGGGGCTCCCTGCGGCTCCGAGAGTGCAAGACCCCAAACAATGGCGCAGCTCCAGGCTGCCCGCCCCACCTCTGACCTGCTCTGGGATCTTAGGGCCAGGTGGGTATTGTCCTGGGGCCGTGTCACCTGCTTCCCTCCTACACGGCTGACGTCGCACAGGCCACTCCCCCTCCCCAGCCTGCCCCTGGCACGCCCAGAAAACCAATATAAGCAAGGTGGATCCTTATGGGGAAGGGGGTTGCCAGGCTACAGGGGGCCCCGGGTAGGGGGGGTGGGCACAGGTGGGGACACAGCAAGGGGGGACAGCAGGGCTCCAAGCACAAGTGCAGGGCTGTGACATCCCCACACTGTCCAGTGACAAGACCCAGGGCTTTGGTGGCGTGATCAGTCCAGCCCCCCAGGAATGCTACGCCACACACATCCCTGCCCCCAAGTTTCTGGGTCAGGGGCCACTGGGAGAACCGTAGGCGTGACCACAGAAGGGATACACAGAGCCACACAAGATGCATGTAGCCTGCACGAACACACGAAGCCATACATGGACACACAAAACTACACATGAACACACATAGCCATGCATGACCCAAGCAGTCATGCAGCCACACACAGACACACAGCCAAGGAGATACACACAACTATGCAGACACACACAACCATGCAAGACACACGCTACATAAGGTACATATAACCACACAAGGACACATGCAACCACACAGACATGTGCAGCCATGCAGACACACAGCCACATATGGACATACACAACCACACAGACACACGCAGCCATGCAACCACACAGCCCAGCCAAACACAGCCACGTGTCATCACACACAAATAATCATACGCAGCCACACACACATACATCCCAAAGCCAGGGCTGACAGGTGCGGCCATGCGAGGGCAGTGGCAGGAGACGCCCTGTGGTGGGCACAGTGGGGGGGGGGGGAGGGTCTCACCTGGAAATCTCTCTCCCCAAGGATCTCCCTTCGCCAGCGCAGCAGGAAGGCAGCACACACGTACAGGTGGAAGTGGGAGAAGCCCTCGGGCTCTGACTGCAAGAGAACAGAGACAGAGTCAAGGTGAGACATAGAGGCGAGGCTGCGCACCCTGGAGCCATTCGGCCTTCCATGTACCCGGCTCCCCACAGAACGGGCACAGAGGGTGGGTGGTGGACACCAGGCTGGAGTGCCCACCTGCACATGTGATCACGGATCAGAGCATCTACACATTGTGATCTGGGAATCAACGTCCACCCGCGACCAGCCGCGTGGTTTCCAGAGAGACATCAGAGCACCGGCACCTGGGTCTGGGTGAGGTCTGACCTGCCCACCATTCTGAACGGTCCCTGCTGTGGAGTCCCCACATCCAGAAACACCCCCTGACCATAGGTCCCTGTTCTGGCGCATCGAGGGTGCTCTGGTGTGTTCTGAGGCGCCACTGGCCCCCACAGGGCGAGCCTCTGGGTCAGCAGCCTGGGCCATCAGCCTTGGGGGTGCATGAGGCGTGGAGCTGTGTTGAGCCAGGATCCACCTGCCTGGCTCCGAGGAACCCATGGACATCTAAAGTGATCATATTGGGCCAGGACAGGCCACAATTACCAACAGTCCTGTCAGGCACCCCAGCAGCCCTGTCAGGCTGTTTTTTGCCGACACTTAGGGTCCCAGGTTCCCCGCTGGGTTCTGGACCATCTCACTTTGTCCTGGTTTTTTTCTCCATCAATTCACCTTCAGAGGTGGTGGCATTTCAGAGACTCCCTACTTTCAGGACGTTAGCCCCAATTTAAGAGAGTTCTAGGCAAGAAAGATAGATAGCACAACGGGGAGGGTGTTTGCCTTGCACATGGCCAACCCGGGTTCAATCCCTGGCATCCCATAAGATCCCCTGAGCCTGCCAGGAGCGATTTCTGAGTGCAGAGTCAGGAGGAACCCCTGAGTGCTGCCAGATGTGGCCCAAAAAAAAAACAAAAAAAAAAACAAAAAAAAAAAAAAGAGGCGAGTTCCTTCCCTCCAGACTCAGGGCCTTCTCGAAGGAACCTTGAGGTGTCCCAGCAAGAACAAAGCAGTTTCCTGTCTTGATGCCCCCACAGCCGCCTCCTCCAAGAAGCAGGACTGAGTGTGTGACGCCCCCTGCTGGCTGGTTGGCTCAAGCATAAGCCTGACCCTGGGTCCAGGAGGCAGCATTTGGGGACAGCTGGCTCTGTGCCGGGGGCTGCCCCCTGCCCCAGCCCTGTCCCAAGGTCTCACAAGGGTCCGGCAGGTCGTGTGAGGTTGGAAGTGCCAGGCTCCCCTCCTTCCCTACAGCACTTCTGCTGCAACCGTCTCCCGGGCACTCACCCCAGAAAAGAACCTGCCCCGACCTGCTGACCTGCTGACTGTGCCCTTGGGTGCCCTCCTGTGGCCTTAAACGCAACGGCCCCATTGCCAGCCTCACACTCAGTGACACATGCCTGAAGTGTCCCCCTGCCAGGCACCTGTGGGGTTCCCGTGGAAATCCCGAGGTTTGCTCAGAAGCCCTGAAAGGGGGACTGAGCTGCTTCTGCCCGAGCCCCACAATCGCTTCCATGAGTCCGGCTGTGCAGAAACGGGGGAGACTCCACTCAGGGTACCCTGGAACCAAGGTGCCTTCCTCTGCTGTTTGCAGAGGGCCCAGCGGTGCCAGGCTGGAAGCAGGTGGTGGACGGGGCAAGGCGGGGTCAGCCTGGCCGTGAGAGAAGCAGCAGAGATACCGAGGCACACACATAGCTTACAAGAACGAACAGACGGACAGACGGATCTAGCAGGCAGAACCGGAAAGACACACTGAGAGGGCAAAAGGGTTCGATCAGCCAGATGCCAGTTGGCGTGATGTGGATGAACTCAGAGTATTTCAAGGGACTGCCAGCTTCCCGCGGGGACAAAGCCAAGTCTGAGGGTGCTGGGGTAGCCAAGTGACGGGCTCAGGAGATGGACAGGCAGAAGGGGGAGATGGATGGTCACTAGGCAGGGCCTAGACAGCAGATGGAGATGCAGACAGCCCGGCAGCGTGCGCAGTTTGGGCTGCAACCAATGGGCCGGTACAGACCCTAGGAGAGGGCAGAGCTGGGGTCCGGGGCTAACAGGCCACGCGGAGCCTCCATACCCAATTGCACTGCTTTGAGACCTTCACAGACAGGAAGACATTTGGGGGGGGGGGGAGGTTTCCTGATGGACACGGTCTACGTGCTCCTGAAATCTTCCAAACCAGCTCAAGGGACCCTTGCTCGCACCTACATATGCTGGCCCACGACCCAGGGAAGTAGCACCCCAGACGGCTAAGGGAGGTCTCAGCTTAGCTCAGCAGTTAGTCAGGGGCAAATGCAGAAATCAAGGAACTGCAGGGGCTGGGAGGGGAACCAGAGGGGAGAGAAGAGGAGGGGAGAGAAGAGGAGGGGAGAGAAGAGGAGGGGAGAGAAGAGAAGGGGAGAGGAGACGGCTCGTCACCGGAAACGGGAACACAGCAGAAAGGACAGTCCTCTCCAGCCAGTTTCTCTGAGGTCGCCAGGAGCCACCAACGGGACCCTGCTGGCCTGGGCTCGAACCTCAGCCCCGACTGGTGCATCAGAGGCTGATGCGGCTCAGGTGCCCATGGGTGACTCGAGAGCAGCCAGATCAAAGCTGCGTATGTGTTTGTGGGAGTGCGTGTGTGGGTGGGTGGGTGTGCACGCGCAGAGCCACGGGTCAGCTCTGCGCCCAACAGCCCTGCGCATTCCCCTGACGCTGCGTTTCTGGCCCCCAGGCCCCGGACTGTGTCAGGAGATGGTTCCAGCTGGAACCCAACGGCTCGGGGATTAACACGATGCAAATTGCTTGCATGCGACACACCTGGGAGCCGAGGCGAAGGGACAGTCTGTCCCCGTGTTTTATCGCAGAGAAGTTGTGATAAAGGAATGATTCCTCACCTTTAATTGTGTCGTTAAAACTCGCCTCGTCATTCCGGGCGCCGAAATAAAAGCCATCGGCCCGCTGGGGTTTGGAGACCTTCCCGCGGACAAACGCGGGGCCTGTTTATGGAGCCGGGCCCGGAGGCCACTCGGAGCCACGTGCATGGCTCCGGCCTCGAGGTGGGGGGGCTGGTGGGGTAGGGGGTGCGGGCCTGGCTTTAGCTGTGCAAGCAGAACCCTGCGCTCCGATGTGCTTTGAAATATTCATTGCTGGGCCAGCGCGTGACACAATTACCTCCAGGAATGCAGAGCGCAGGCCTTTTAAGATTCACACCGACGGCCCCGTCAGGGGCGCGGGCCCTAATGGAACTGTAAATCACATTTCATCGGGCGGCAGGACCCCGGCGCAGATGAGCCCCGCTCCCGCCTCCAAGTGGCTCCCCCATTATCTCCACGCCGATCTCTATTATCTTCCGCCAGATGCTTATTGGCAGGTGTCTGTCCGCGTGTGGGCGCATGGCAAATGGGGGGTGGGGGTGGGTGACGGCAAAGGGCAGCGCCCGTCAAAGCGAAGCCTGGGAGTCGCTGGGAGAGGGAGAGGGAGAGGAGAGAGGAGAGAGGGGGAGCAGAGAGGGGAAAAGGGTCACACCAACTCTTTCCAGGCTGGGGTAGGGGACGGCTGCTTCCAATGTGTCGATCCCCTGAGAGGCCCGCAGGAGAGAGGAAGAGGCAGGACAAGTCCTGGGTTTGTCCGAACACCCCCGAATCAGCACCTGGCCTGGAGCCGACGAGCCGCTGTCGTGATCCCCACGGCCCAGGCCTCCCGCATGGTGAAGGGCAAAAGGGAGGTTAGGGCAAAGGCCGACGCGGCAGGGATGGATCGGCTGGACAGTGCGGTGAGGGGTCCGGCCGTCATGGGGGGTGTAGACCTGCCTGGGTGCACCCACCTAAGGGACCATCTGCGTCACCCTGAGCCCTGGCACGGCAGGGGCACAGGCCCAGCACAACCCAGGGCCCCAACTCCAGGTTGCCTCCTTTTCCCCCAGAGACTTCAAGAAGTCGACGCACAGAAGAGGTGGCCTGAGACACAGGACAGTAACACTGCTGTGGTGGGTCAGGGTCAGAGGTCAGGCTCCTGAAGCTCAATGGGGTAACAGCCTTGGGCAGGACTTGACCCACCCCCAATCATACGTCCCATCCAAGATTGAGAGTGTCACATGTGGCCCGACCAATCCGGGGAGCAGGAAGTGACGTCACACCCATGACTCAATCAGCCTCAGTGACCATGGCAGGCCACACTCCCGCGCCCTCCTCAGTACTCGGCAGGTAGCAGAATGGGCCGAGCAGCTCCGTGGGGTGCTGCACCCTGAGAGGTGCCACCCAGGAAGGCCCCACACCCTGGGCACAACCTTACTCTCTCCCCACCGCAACAGCACCTTTCCCGGGAGTGTGTGGACCCAGGACTCGGCCCTGCCCTCAACCCCTCAGCCTGGCCAGCCCTCTGGGGCGCTGCCACCATCCCCGAGAGACCCCGCTTTCTCCACTACAATTCCAGACCTGGATGCCCCTTTCCCTGTAAGGAAGTGGCTCTGTCCTGGGGCCCAGAACACAGGGTCGGGCCGAGTCCCAGTTCACATCCAATAGCTGGATGTCTGCCTGGTCTCTCCCCATCACAATCGCTGATTTCTCTGGCTGAGCTGAGATGTGTTTATACAGAATGCAGGGAGTGCGGTGAGTCCGCCCACAAATCACTGCTCCTGAACGGGACCCACCACCAACTCCCCAGGGAATGTCTGGGACCCACCCCACCCCAGCAGTCATCACATCCATCCGGGGGGACCTAGCCAACCTGACAGAGCAGTGATATGCACAGGGAACCTTGTCTCCTGCCCTTCCCAGGCTTGTGAAACCTGGAGCAGAAGAGACTCCATTTTGTCAACCCAAAGTTAAGTTTCCATGTAAGGGCCAAGTTTCATCCCAACAATAATGACACGGACCCCAGGCCCTAGAAACCACAATCTACTGCCCTTGACATCGGGCCGTAACAGGACATGATGGAACTCCCTAGACAACAGCCAATCAATTTAATTCAAGTTAAATCAACTCAAGTCAACCTAAAAGTCAGAACTTCCTCCTCTAGTCCTATAGAACCTGGCCGACTCTGGACCCTAAACCGGCTTCTGTTGGCATTTCTGGGTGCAAGACGCAAGGTTATGGGGAGGGTTAGGAGCCTGCCCTCGGGAATCCGCCCAAAGCCACTGCTTCCTGGTTTCCCCAGATCCTCCCCAGTTCTGACACCCCCAGCCCACTCACTGAGCTGTTGTGTTTGTGACAGACAAACCCACGTGCTTGGGAGAAGTGCAGGTTGGCACATGCAAGGAACATGAGTACACTGTGCTCAGGCCAACCGTATGTGTGCCAGCTCCACGCCATGGGGAACTGTCGGTAATTGAGGGAGCTGGTGACACCCAACATTCCCTCTAGGACTGCTGACCCATGAGGCAGACGGTCCCATTCCCAATTGTGCAGGGACCAACGACGGGTGCTGGCCTGAGCTCGAGTGACATGCAAAAACAGTGTCGGGGCCTGCCAGGTGGGTGCCATGGAGAACAGTCACCCCCTAGCCCCTGGAAACACATAGGCACAGGGCCCGGCTGCCCACTCAGCTGTGGGTTGGGGAACAGGGGTACAGGGGCCCCTGGGGGGGTCCTCCACGGCAAAGTCATAGTCTGGCTTTTTAAATACACATAAGCACACTCATATGTACACGCATACATGTTTACACACACCATCTGGTCTGCAAAGGGTGACGGTCTGCATGCACATGTATGAGTGTGCGTGTGAGTGTGTGTTTCCCCGAACACCCGCAGTCCACCGGCTCCCTGATGAAATATTAATTCACTCGGAATCACTCCCCTCACCGGCCCCCGCCCCCCGCCCCGTGCTGCTCCTCGGCCCGATAAGGAAGAATTAAAGTTCTCGGTTACAGCCGTAATCTCGCCATCGGGCTGGGGCTTTGTTCGTGCTTATCGCGCGACGTCCGACATATATATTTAATATTGTTTGGCTACCCAGAACCGCTGTCTTGATTAACTTAACGCGGCTCTGGGCCGCCGCTCCTGCCTTGCTGGGAGGCCCCAGCTGCAGTGTTTCTCTGACCCTTTCGCGTGGAGACAGAGACTCGGATGTGACAACCATGCTCTGAAATGACATGTGCAACCTTCCTTCCCGCCACTTGGAGGGCACTTGAAAAGAGCATTTACAGGGGCCAGAGAGATAGCACAGCAGTGAGACATTTGCCTTGCATGGAGCCAACACAGAACAGTCCCCGGCTCGAATCCTGGCATCCCATATGTTCCCCCTCAAGCCTGCCAGGAGCAATTTCTGAGCACAGAGCCAGGAGTAACTCCTGCGCATCGTCGGGTGTGACCCAGAAACTAAAAAGAAAAGAAAATAAAGAAAGGAGCATCTATAGAGGTTTCCAACTGTGCCAGGAGGTCAGTTCATGCCAGGGCCTGCGCAAGACCCAACTCAGGGCCTCGTGCAGGCCCTAGAGTGCGGTTCTGGAGCGCTGGACCTTCGGGTGACCGATGCTTAAGTGTTCTGTCATGCACGGCTCGTCTGGTTATGGAGCCGGCTCATGCACAGGAGACGCTCGGGCACCCCCAGAACCAGCCGCAGGGGCTCAGGAAGGAGAGGGGGGCCTCAGGGCGACGGACCCTCCCCTTCACCTGGGTAAAGCGTTTGGAATCGGGGTCACGGCACCCCAGTAAAGCAGCAGCACCCGCCCCCTAGTGGTCATGGCGGGCAGCGCCTGACTGTGAGCAAGGTCCAGTGGGTACCCAGGATGGAGCAGCGGACCAACGTCCATCCGTCCCGTCCATCTGCCACGAAGCAAGCCAGGAGCAGCGGACACAGACGCCTAGCTGGGCTGGCTCCAGGAGAGGGACAGGGACACTCTCTGCGTGTCCACCAGTGGCAAGGCCTCAGCCAGTCCCACGTCACCGCGGCATGTCTGAGTTCAGCTTCTCCACCGGGGCAAAGTTGGTTTCTGAGCCACATCTAGTGTCTTTATCCTCTCAAGGTGAGGTTTTGGGTGGTTTGTTTTCTTTTCTTTTCTGGTGTCCCTAATGGCCAGTGCAGCCTTTTCCCTGGCAGAGGACAGCTAGGGTGCTCCTGTCTCTCTAGGCCACTGGCTAAGCTGTCTCCATGAGAGAAATGGCTGCGTGCCTTTGGGATTTGCCAAATCTGCCTATCTCGGCTGCCTCTGCCCCCCTCCCAGGTCACCGCTGTGCCCGACTGTCCCGCAAGACCTATGAATCTAACACGGTCAAAGTGGCGAGAGGAAACAGTCTTGTTCTGAGTCTGGGGGGACACACCAGCTGCCTGGACACACACACACACACACACACACACACACACACACACCCGCTTGGGACACACACACACACACACACACACACACACACACACACACCCGCTTGGGAAGCTGCTTCTGACTCTGGGTTCCTCAATCCTTCCAAAGAGTTTCTGGCCCTAGGCTGAGATGAGACAGTTTCTCGGACCACCCCTGAGGCCTGGGGCGGACAGGGCTGGGTCAGAAGCACCCAAGGTCATGCTGGCCTCGACACAAAAGGGGTTGGCCTCACATTTTCTCAGACCCTTGGACTCACTGATCAGTGCATGGCCTGTCCTGCGTAACGTTACCCATTCCCCACAGGCCAGCGGGGTCCTGATAGGAGTGGGGATGGGGGGCTCGTATTTGGAGGGACTTCAGTCTGTCCCCGCCTGCCTGGTTGAAGGCTGATGTTCCAGCTGTTGCATCACTGCTGCTGAGAGTCCCTGCCATCCTCCCTCCCTCTAGAGTCGAAATAGACACTGTTTGCCCCATTCTCTGGGCTTTCTGCATCCTCAGCACCGCCAGCTCCTCCTTCCGTCCGATGTTTTCACTTACAGCTTCTTTCAGCTCACTGTGGATTCCCCTTCTCTCTGTCCTGATTTCGGGTGCGGGAGGTACCAACTCTTAACTCCTGGCGTGTGTGTGAGCTCCCCACACCTCACTGCTTCCCAACTCTCAGACACGGGGCTCCCCAGCAGATGCTGATTGACTTCCAAGCCTCAGGGAACTCAGACGCCTCCATCCTCCCCTGTGCTCCAAGTGCTCCTGCCCCAATTCCAGATCTGTTTTGGGGGGCCAGAAGGCATGCCCATGTTTTCCTAGATGAATCATCCACAACGCCAACGAATTGGGACTCTTTCCGAGTCGTTCGACCGATGATGGAGACAAAATTCAGTCCCTGCTGTGACTGGCCCGGGGTCTGGGTCCCTCCAGAGGCCACAACTTCCTGCATTGCCCGCCAAGGTAACGACTTCCTGGCCCTGGTTTTCTCCTTGGGCGCCTGGGCTCTGGCACTGAGAGGAAGACGGGGAGTCTGCAATGGGAGCTGCAGTGACCTGGTCCCACCCGTCGCTTCTCGGTGCAGGGAACATGGGGGAGGACCCCAAGGTGCAGAGACAGGTCCAGAACTCACCCTGCAGGTCTCAAGGAGCTGGTAGCAGCTCTTGCATGGCCCAAGTGCTTGCTGGAGAGACGGCGGCACTCACAGTGTTCTGAGTAGAGCTCAGGCAGGCGCAGAAAGTGCAAGAGGGTCAGAGGCCCCAGATTCCAGTTCTGGGGCTCCTTGCAGCCAGGCTAACTTTGCAGGTGCTGGACTGACCCAGGACAGACAGGACGGGGCTGGTGGCAGCTCCCCAGTTTAGCTGTAGGCAGGCACAGGTGTCTGATATAATCCAGCAGGGCCCAGAGGGCAGTCGGGGATCCCGCCGAGAGGGGCACAGGCAGGGCCTGGGACAGACTGGCCTGGGGACGCCACAGAAAAAGCACATCACTCACTTGAGAGCGTGCAGCCAGGGAACGGAGCGGCTGTTTCCCACACGCGCCTCCTTCTCTCTCTGGAGAAAAGTACCCAGGGTGGTAGGGACAGGGATGGAGAGCCTCGGAGGCTTCTAGAACCTCCCACGCTGTCATGGTGACACTACCACCCCGGGAAAGAACGAGAAGGCAGCCCCATGGGCCAGAGCCATAGCACAGCAGTAGGGCATTTGCCTTTCATGCGGCCAACACACGATGGACCTCAGTAGGATTCCTGGCATCTCATGGGGTCCCCTGAGTCTGCCAGGAGCAACTTCTGAGTGAAGAGCCAGAGGTGACCCCTGGGTGCTTCTGGGTGTGACCCAAACCCCCCTAAAAATAGAAGGCAGCCCCTTCCTTTGAGTTGACCACACACAGACGTAGGCGTGCTGGGCATCAGCAGGCAAGGGGAACCCTGGGCTGTTATGTGGAGACTGTAGGGTACCCCAAGAATCCCCCCTTACTGTCCGCAGGTTCCTCAGAGACCCAGGCAGGGCTGGACCCTTCAGGGCTGTCGGGTGAAGCATTGCCACTGCCCCTGTGACCACCTGTGTCTGGCAACTCACAGGGTCCGTCCCCGACATCGGCATGGGGTACGGGATCCATCTTGGCCCAACCCTGCTCTCCCAGGTCACGTGCAGGTGCCTCCTTCCTGCAGGTGAGGGTGGGGAGTCCTCTGCTCACAAGTCTCCCACCAGGCCCCCATGTTCAGGTTGATACTCAGGTATCGCCTTTACAGGATAACACACGACCTGTCATTCTTCGTGCGACCTTAAATCTAGGGCAGGATGGAGGGGGACAGATGCCTCTCAGGCACCAGTCCAAGAAGTCCTCAATTGGCCACACACAGCACACACACAGCAGCCAGGGTGTGTCACCGTTCCCTGCCACCCATCCGCCACAGGCAGAGAGCTTAAAGCCCTGAGCAGCTCCAGCCCATCTCAGTGGCAAGGACCCAGCAGCGTCCAGTGCTCACAGCCCCACGCGTGTTTCGATCCGGGTTGCTTGGCTGAGGGGACCAAAGAGACTTCCCAGGAGAGACGCCTCTGGGCGTTGATCAAGACCCCCACCCTGCCTCCCTGGGCAGTTTCTGGCCCATACAGAACCGCAGAGCCTGCCAGTCCAGCAAGTGGCCAGGGGGACGTGGGCCCTGAGCGACCATCCACTTGACTCCCCACATTGGGTCCAGCTGAGTCTGCCCAGAACTGAGGTGCTCCCTGTCCCTAAGGTTCAAGGTCCCTGGAGGGATGGTGGAGGAGGGGTCATCATTAGTGATTCGCCCCCCACTTTTGTTTTTTCAGAAAAGCAAAGACAGAAAGTGGGTGCGACCACCAAAACAGAGGAGGTCAAGGGGAGGCGACTCTGAGCTCAGTGTCCCCCAGTGCTCCCCAATAAGCCCCAGTGCTCCCCGGTGCCCCAAAGACTGGGGCCGTGCCACCAGCTCACTCAAGAGCCTGCACAGTTGCCTCTCAGCCACTTACTTGTCTTTTGTTTTGGTTTCGGTTTTGACTTTGGGCCACGCCCGGCAGCACTCAGGGGTTCCTCCTGGCTCTGCACTCAGAAATCGCTCCTGGCAGGCTCGAGGGACCTTATGGGATGCCTGGTATCGAACCCGGATCTAACCTAGTTTGGCCTCATGCAAGGCTGTGCTATGGGCCACTTGTCCTTTTGCTTTTCAGTTTTTTGGGGGTTTTGTGAGGGAGATATGAAGAGTTGGGGAGATGTGGGGTGGGCGGCTTCAGCCAAATTTACACCCCAGCAGGGAGCTCACAGCATTGCTTGTAGCCGGTGAAGGCAGAGTCTATGACCTCAAGGCCCAGCGGCCACAGCTCCCACTAGCAGAGCACTTGGCCAGGAGTCCGACCACAGCAGATGCCCATGGGAACTTGAGGCTTCGGCGAAGAAACTCTCCGAAACTCTCCGGCCTAAACCACCCCAAATCTCACTCAGTGATTTAATCAAATTAACTCTCTTAAAAAAAAACTTGGTTTTTGCAACTTTTGTTTGTATCGTTGGATTTTGCAACCGGAGTTATTTTAACAATGTACAATATAATTAGCCACTTAACGTCATTAGGAAAATTTATGAGCCTTTGTGCATTGGAAAAAAATGGCCCCAAACAGTATTTATTTGCTAACCCAGGCCTAAAAATAGGACGTGCGGGCCTCAGTGAGCCATGTGTGAGAGAAAACTGTACAGTCACAAATAATATGTCTAATTATGTATTAAACTAATTCTTGCCTTCACCTTTTGAATTTCTAAACTCCTTACCTCATGTATCATTTTAATTATTTTTCCAGTTCATTCCCAGGGAATGTGTCTGAGGGAGAATTAATTAATGGGTCCAATAAAGAGCCTGCCAGCATTGTTCCCGCGACCCAAGCCAGCCTCTCCCTGGCACGGCCATTCTCCTCGACAGATTCCCGCAGAGATTCTAGCGTGGACCTGTTCTCCGGCACCGCACGGTGAGGCCTCCCTGAACCATTTCTCTGCACCAGTACCTGGCCCCGGCGTGGGGAGCTCCTGCCCCATCCACCGGGGTTCACCAGAGCCTTGCCAACTCTGCTACAAACAGGTACATGGAGATCCAGCAGCAGGGCCAGCACTGGGCCCCTGGGGAGCTGCTCTGAGGGGAGCCAGGCCTGAACCCCATAAGCTCAGGACACCCTCTTGTCACGGCGAGCTCTGTGGGCCCCACAACTAAGCTGGGAGGATCGCCTGGGACCGGCAGTTAAAGACTGGGACAGATCTGAGCCAGAAAGCACCTGCAGGGGGGCCCCAGCTCACTCTTTAACTTTAACTAAATGTCAGAGGGCCTGGGAACCCCTGCTAGGGACCCCTGGGGCAGAGCTCAGCAGATGCTTCTGGAACTCCCAGAACTTCTGCGGAGCCTCGAACGGCTGTGCTAAGGCGCCTGCACTGTGGTCGTGTGGCAGGATGGAAGGTATGGAGGGGCCTGCCTTGGCACCGTACCAAGAGGGAACCTCCTGGGGAAGGGGGACAGGGTGGTGCAGGCAGGGCCTCACCTGGTAGGTGTCCCAGAGCCGCACGGTACAACGCAGGGGCAGCTCCCGCATGAGCAGGTTGTTCATCCATCGGAAGGCAAACTGCAGGTACCGCACCTCATGCTGGTCCAGGTGGTGGTGCAGGGGCTCTGCGGGGGGGAACACACGACCATCAGGCAGAAGCACGGGATGGTGGGAGGGCACCGCCCTGGGCGAGAGTGGGCAGGCACCTTGACACCCTGTCGCACCCAACTCTGGCCCCCACGGGAACCGGCTGGACAGACTGTGGGGCACCAAGCAGAGGCCCAGAGCCAGGCTCAGGCTGGCGTGTAGAGGACGGGGCGGTGGGCACAGGTAGAGCAGCAGCAGTAGCAGGACACATTGGGCCTGGGGACACAGCACAGGACAGCTGCCACTCCTCAGGGCAGACAGACACGCCCCCAGCCCTTCCCCTACCCTGCAGAGTGAACTTCTGTCTCCTTCCCTTGGGAGCCCACGTGTGGGGGGGACCCAGGTCTGGTACCCCTCTGACTGGCAGCACAGGGCAGCAAAGCTGCCAGAAAATCAAACGGGCATTTCTGGAACCTTCCACCACTGGCGCCATCAGACCAGACCAAGAGCCGACCCCTGTCTCCGTGGCTAGCAGTGTTGCTCATTTGCAGAGACGGGGACACCGGGCAACGCCTCCAGAGGTGACCGCCAGTACCCCTGCCTTTGTCCTGCTCCTCACCAAGGATGGCGGCTCCATACAGGCAGAGCAGGGCGATGGGGGGCAGCCAGGACAGGTACCGCCGGAGCTGCTTCAGGACACAGTACACCCCACCCAGCACAGCTGCCATCATGGGGGCCCAGAGCCTGGATTCGAAGACAAGGGACAGCTACTCCCACTCACGCAGCCCTGAGTTCTGAGCCTGGGTGGGGGGAACCCCCAACTTGGGGACAAGAGAGGAGTGATGTGGTCCCCTGTAGGTCCCTGATATACCAATACCATCAGGAGTCCCCACAGCCAGGATGCAGTGCAGAGCAGGACAGAGCACACCTGTGGGTGGGGTGGGCATGAAAGAGGCGGAGTCAAGGGCACCGTGGTCGGAGTGAACGAGAAGGGGTAGGGGCGGCTCCTGATGAAAGTATGGGCTGGGGCCATGTGTGCCTGTGGGCGTGGCAGCAACGAATGGGCATGGCCAGGCATGCAGGGGTGGGGCCTGATGCACCTGCGGGTGGGCATCACATAGGGGTGGGATCAGTTATGCCTGTGGGTGGGGCCTGGACCACCCGTGGGCGGGGCAGGCGTGCAGGGTTTGGGCTTCTCTGGAAGGCAGAGGTGCAGGGGGGCAGCGACACCCCATCCCCATTCCCACCCACCCACCCGCACTTCGCCGTCCCCACCCGGCACGGGCAGCACCCACCCGCCAGGTGGCCTCGGTTCTCTGCAAGGCTTGAGAAATGGATTACTAAACTCCGGGCATTACTTCCAATTTATATACATCAGAGCGGCAAATGTATATGCTGAAAAGATCCATTTTTCCTATTTTATAAGTAATTGTGAGCAGATGCTCCCTCACTGATAAAGGTAATTTGGTTAGCAATATTTCTGATTCTGAAATTTCCATTTCACTGGAAATAAGAGTGCACGGAGAATGAATGAGCGGGCAGATGTAATTATTGTCATCTTTCAGGCTGAAAGGGTTTTTACAAGGCGCGGCGTGGCAGGCCGGGGTGCGGGCAGGGGCGAGGGCAGCCGTGACCCCTCGGTCGGCCGGCCGGGCACCCCCTCCTCTCCGAGCGCTTTCCACGGTGAGGCCGGCGGGCGACGGATGCTGAGAAGCATCTCGTCTTCTTGATGAAAAATAAAAATAAGCGTATGCAAACACATTGTGTCTCGGGATTTATGCTAAAAAGGAGAAAACCTCGTCTCGTGGGCTTGGCATCAACACACACCCTGTTTATGCAGGGCCAGACACCACTTAGGATTTATTTGCGCAGAGAGTGAACGTGATCGTTCACACTTAGGTACCTGACAAGGAAAACCTTCCCGCCGGCCTGGCTCCCCGTCTGCTAGCACAGACACGGAAGAAAAGCAGGTGCGGGGTGAGGGGGGAGTGGCTGGAGGGGCACAGCGGAGGTTGCCCATGGGCGGGGCCAGGACAGGGGTGAGCGGTGCAGCCGGAGGGGGCACAGGTCAGGCAGGCGCTGAAGGCCATCATGGAGGATCCAGGGATGCTTCCAGGGACAGAGGCCTGGGGTGGGCAGATGGCAGTACCCGCCCAAGGTTCCTACTCCCCATTTAGGGAAGCCAGGGAGATGTTGCACCCCAAAGGGCTTCCCAGCTGGGAAGCACAGAGGATCTGGGGGTAGGACCCTGATGGGGGGAGAAACAGGTTCCTGATCCTGGACCTGCCAGCACCCACCCACACCAGCCTTCGGGACAAGCTGCAAGGGAGTGTTGGGCCCAGGAGCACACCAGTGGGGACACACCTGGAGAGATGTAATGGTGCAGGAGGGTGTGGCCAAAGAGGCAGAGCCCACACACACACAGCCCACCCCCAGGACTACAGAAGGCGGCAGCAACATCTAGCCTTCGAAGGCAGTCAAAGCTCAGATGCAGAACACAGGGATGTGGGACCCTGGCCACCACCCACCCGATCCTCCTGCCCTGCCCCAAGCAGGCATGTGGAAAGCAATCACACCTCTGGAGACAGCATGACTGGGTGGGTGACAGCCACGACCAGGGACTCAGACAGAAACCTAGGTCTCTCACGGCTTGGATGTAGGCAGAAGCTTGGCCACCTGTTCATGGAGCAGCAGCAGTGAGCCTCACTTTTACTAACACGGACAAACAGCCGTAAGCCAGTGGGCCGTGATGAGAGACCCAGTAGGGGAGGTCAGGGGCTGGGCCTGGGGTAACCCATCTCCATGCACCCAACTCTTCTGCAAACCTCTGCAAGGAGGGAGGGATAGATAAGGGCCTAAAATGACCCCGCCCCTAGGGTCTTAGTGAGCACAGAGACTCCAGAATCCTCGCAGCCTCTTCCCCAGGTCCACGTAGGGCCGCAGGGCCATCCTTTCCCATACAAAGTACCCGAGCATATCTTCACTGGGTCCCCGAGCTCCTGTCCTCCGTGCCTTGCTTGTGCCTGGTTCTCGGAGGTCTTCACCGCCCATGCATGCTGGGGAGACCCAGGCGGCCCCCACGGCCACTGCTGTCCACAAGAGGCTTCTCGTCTCTCTGAGGAACCTGAGGAGTGGCTGAGCCCTAAAATAAATGATGCTAGGTTTGAACAACTCAGGCCCTTCGCCGAGGCAGCAGGTCAGTTCGGTTTGTACATACGGCAGGAGACTCGAACTGGGACACACAGGCAGCACTGGGACGGTCTGGCTGGCTCTCCCAGGATTGAGGATAACAGAGCAGAGCACTTTGTCCTTGTGAACCCAGGGCCACCCAGGCGCTTTGCAGGAAAGCATCTGTTCGCACCTTGCGCTCGTTTAATTACTGTCCGAGCAAGGCCTGAGCGCTCTCCAGGCATCCATTGAGGAGAAGGAATCCGCAAACATCTCTCCCCATCCTGGCTTGTTGTTTCATGAAATTATCCGTGACACCGGGACGCCGGAGGACGGGAGGCCTGAAGTCTGCTCACGTCTGATTCATCAGCAGTTCCTTGAACTCATTCTGAGACCCTGAATCATACAGATGTGTGTGAATATGTGCATTTGAGTGGGCATTGTTCACATGTGTATACGTGTGTGCACATGGTAAATGCACGTGTGCTGTGTCTATGTGTGAGATGCTCTGCTGCTACTGAATCTCTCTGTGCTTTGGGCAAACCAGGAGTCTGTCACTGTGAGCTTCTGCTCCTGAGTCCTCTGGGGCCAGTAACACACCGAGTTGACTGCAGCTGCTGTGTATCCTGGAATAAGGCTGGGTCAGGCCTCCATGTGATTCAGCGTGTCCTGCTTTTTTAGCCCCCAAAGTGGTGCTCAGGGAGCCCGGGTGTCTCTCGGTGACTCTCCACAGCTCAAAGAAAGGCCACGCTCTGCTGTGCTGGATGCCCTGAGCCACCCTGGCCTTGCTCAGGGGAACCCTGCCCGGTTGCCGGGGAGCCAAGCAAGGTCACCGGAGGCAGGGGCCTTAAGCTTTGTTCGTGCACTCACTCTCCCCTCGCTCTCTCCTCTCCCGGTCTCTCCCTATCTCTTCTGTGCTATTCTAGGTCACTGATATTTCCATGAATTTAGATTTCTCCAAGTCTACCCCCGATCAAGTAGCAGCACGCAGCATCCTGGCTGGGACGGGGCTGAATGCGCAGATCTGGGGACTGTCACATCCGCCAGCCTTGAACCTTCTGGGTTTGGGGCCAGGCCTAGTGGTGTGCATGGGGTCACTCCTGGAGGTGCTCCTGAGGACCATATGTCTTGCCAGGGATCAAATTCAGATCATCCTCAACTTCAGCAAAAACTTGCCGTTTCCACTCACCAGTCTAGAACATGTACCCTTGATAATATGTATTTGGAGGGCCCACACCTAGTGGCACTCGGGTTCCTCCTGGCTTTGTGCTCAGAAATCAATCCTATCAGGTTCGGGACCCTACAAGATGCTGGGGATAGAACTCGTGTCGGCCACGTGCAAGGCAAATGCCCTCCATGCTGTTCTATCATTTCACCCCCCTTTGGGGGATATCTTCCCTAAATATTTCGCACCTATGCTGCTCTTGAAGACTGTATCTTGTCCAAGTCCATTTCCCAGTGCCCAGTGCTGACATGCAGAAATGACATTTATTTCTGTGCCTGGCTCTCGCGTGTCCGATGACAGCTGTTTCACACTCCCCATCAGACGCGCCAACAAAATGCCATCTGCGGATTAACACTGCGCCTGCCCCTCTCGGCCTCATCGCCCGATCACCGTCATGGTGCACACAGGTATGGGACAGAACGGCAGGGACAGATGAGCTCCCAGCCATGCCAAGTTGAGGCCTCCCCAATGGCACTGGGAGACTGCTGTGTCTATCTTAGTCACTGTCCAGCAAGTGGCCTGCACCATGACAAAGACCTGAGGACACGAGGACACTCCCTGCTTGATCTTTGTCCCCTGTTACGCAGCCTCACAAAGGGGCCTTCCCCATACCTGAGCCAGGTAAGCAGCTTGGCCCAAGTCCGTGGCCACATTCCAAGGGCAGGCCTGAACCCCAACAGGAGACTCAGGGGCCATGCAGTGACACACTCCAGCTCACAGGCTTGGCTCTGTGCAGCTGCTTCCAGAAGCTTCCAGATACTTCTTTCCGTACGATGCACCTTGCCCACTACTATCCAGAACTCCACTTCCCACACATGGGATTGTGGGTCAATTTCCAAGGAGCATTTCCTGGCCTTGCTGGGCAATTTTCCTCTCTTAATGGACTGAATGACATTGATTTCTTTAATGGGGGTGGGGGCACACCCAGCAGAGACTTCCAGTGACTCCAGGGCTCTGTGCGTGGGGTAGTGCCATGCGGGGGGTTAAATCAATTGGCTGCCTGTGAAACTCTTTCTCTTGCTCTCTTACTCTCTCACTCTCCACCCACCCTGCCCTGAATCACATTGATTTTTAACAGCAAGACTCACTGTTTTGTCCTGGAACAAGCCATGAGTACCTTCTGAAGCCCCTACCTAGGACTGGGGCCCTTCAGCGCAGGCCCAGTACAAAGTATCCACACCCACAGAACTCACAATCCAGGGGCCCTCTGGAGCGATTGTGCATCGGGGAGGGCATTTGCCTTGTATGCAGCCAATCTGGGCTCCAACCCCCGACCCCCACATCCCACAGGGTCCCCCAGAGCCCGCCAGGAGTGATCCCTGAGCACCGAACCAAAAGTAACCCCTGAGCACTGCTGGGCGTGACTCAAGCCAAAAATAAGAGAAAAGGGGGCTGGAGAGAGAGCATAGCAGTAGGACATTTGACTTGCGGCCAACCCCGACACACCTAGTTCGATCCCCAGGATCCCATACAGTCCCCGAGTCTGCCAGGAGCAATTTCTGAGCACAGAGCTGGGAGGAACCCCTGAGCGCCGCAGAGTGTGGCCCCCATAAAAAGCCAAAAAAAAAAAGTAAGAGAAAAAAACAAAGCATGCAGTCCAGTGAGGGGGACCTTCCCAGCGTGTCTTGGGGTATGGCCTCAGGAAATGTTGGACCCTAGGGATGAGCTGGTAGGGGTGAGATGGCCGCCCACCCCATGCAGGGCCGGTGCAGTTCACTGGAGGCATCACTCCTGACGAGACCCCTGTAGGGGAACACTGAGATCGCAGGCGCACTCTGCGGTCACGGCTCTAACAGCCCCCAGCGGTCCATTTCCTCTCGAGTGAACCACCCGCCTCTTGTTGATCCAGAAACTTGCCTGCCTCCTCTTCCTCCCCACTCACTGGAGTGGCTGGAGAGTCGGGAGACTGTCTCAGACAATCCATTCGAGACCATATGGGGATTTGTGATGTCACGTATTACAGATTACCCAATTATGGGTTTTTGTCTAATTTCCTATGGAAGAAGGTCCTCAGTTGTCTAGGCCTTCACTCAGGAATTTCCCTTCAAGGACCACTTTATTTGCGGTGTTTTGGTTTGCGGCGGCTCTTAGGGGTTCCTCCTGGCTCTGCGCTCAGAAATCACTCCTGGTTGGCTCGGGGGACTGTATGGGATGCCGGAGATCGAACCCGGGTCTGTCCCAGGTCGGTCATGTGCAAGGCAAATGCCCTACTGCTGTGCTATCTCTCCAGCTCCTGCATCCGGCTGAGACTATTTCCAGACTACCCTCCTGACCTATTCTGCAGCCCCAGTTACACGGGGAACGTGGGGATGGTCGCAGACACCTTCTTGGAGAAGCACCAGGTCTTGGGCACGGAAGACAGCGCTTGTCAGCGTGATGAGAAGCAGCGTCTCATCTCTTCCTGGAGTTTCCCCGAGTCCACCAGTCGATGAAGCCCCGCTTGGTGCAGGGCTGTCGGCATCCTTGGGCCTTACTGATTTTCTGTCTCCTGGGCCTCTCGCGGAGAAGGGAGGGGGGTCCACGCCGGCTATGACGGGCGGGTCCTCGGCCACTTTCTGATTGCCCCGTGGACCGCACGTGGCGTGTTGGAACTGGCTCCTGGCTATGGCTGATTGGCTTGCTGCAGATGACGGTGACCGGTTTGACGAATTGATCCTCCGTCTACCGCCTGCAAAGGTTTCTTCAGCCTTGATAATATTCTGCTCCGAATCCACTTGACTGACATTAATGAAGAGGCTGGGGCTGTCTTCCTCTTCCGCTCCCAGTCTCCAGACCCACAGGCCTGGCCGTGGGACAGCCCTGACTCTGCCTTCACGCACGGGCACCGCTGCTTCCTCCCGACCAGGTGAAAGCCCTTCGCCCTGGGGCCCACATCCCACATCCCAGCCGGTTGCTGCTCCTAATCTTGGCGGCCTAGAAGCATTCTGTGCCAGCTGGACCCTCCGTGAAAAGCTGGGGATGCATGGGCTTCGGCTGATGGGGCATTTCCAGGGGATAAATTACCCATGTCTGTGTCTGGGTTCTTGGGTCCCCGGGGTGCCGGCCCAAGACTCTTCCTCCTCCCCATCACTAAGCACATGCTGGAGGGGGTGCAGAGAACCCAGAGGGTGGTTCTCTGGGGGCACAGTAGCCACGTTCCCTATAGGAAACTCCCACAGCACCCTTAAACCCACCCCAATCCTGGGTTCACCCAAGTCTACCCCAACCCGATTCACCCCCAAACCCACCTCACCCAATGTTGGGACCGTAGATGGGGTGGCAGCAGAGGAGGGTGACCCCGTCTGCCGCAGGCCCCGGGTGCAGGGGTGTGAGGCAGGGGAAACCCGTGTGGGTGCAGAGTGTGGGAACGCTGTGCTCTCCGCCCGGACTCCCACGCCAAGTGAGAGAAGATGTTCGGGGCTGGGGAGTCTCTTGAGGAGGAGGAACCTAGGATAGGGTGCCTGGGACCCTCAGCAAGTGGGCCTTGTATGGGGGCGTAGGGCTGGGGGCAGGGCCAGTGACCCCCAGCTTGCCCTCCTGCCTGTTCCCCAGCCCGTCGGTCCTCACAGTCCTGCCCCAGCCCATCCCCGCGGAGGGACACCGCGCTTATCCTGCCATATGTCAGCCCAGTGACTGAGTGGCAGTGACAGCCCGCGGACGTTTCTGGAAGGTCAGGGGAGCCCAGCGCCCACTTAATACTTCAATTAACTGTTGCTGCCGTGACTTTGCAGCCTTGGGGCGGGCGGAGGGACAGAGTCCCCACCCCGTGCCAACCCATTCCTGTCCATCGATCCATCGATCCGTCCGTCCATCCATCCGTCATTCAGGGAGCGGACCCCAGAGTGGGAGCACTGCCCCAGGCCGGCCGGAGCACGACTGATTTATGCTCCGCTCCCCCGTGCGCACCTCACGCGGTAATAAACTATTTCCGCTCGGCGGTAATAAAGCCGAATCTAGTTTGCCAGCTGTAACTGGATTCTATTTTGAAAGAATAAGTCAATTTTAACCTTACAATGGCGTCGAGACAGCTCTCAGGAAAATTTCATTAAAATCACATTTAACCCAAATTAAAAAAACAGGGACGGGAAAGTGCCCGGCAGCTCCGAAGGCCGCAGAACCACGAGACCGTCCCCGTGGGGCTTCTGGAAGGTTCTTTCGTGTCTGGCGTGAGACTGAAATGGTGGAGGAGCGAACTCCCGCCCCCAGCCACACCCCCAGCCTCCACCCATGCCCCACCACCACCCGTCTCCCTGCACAGGGGCCGAACCCCAGCTGTCAGGGGAGATGTGGATAGGGTGTGGCCAGTCAGTGCCGAGCCTGGACTGTCCCACAGGTCAGTGATGCCCAGCCAGCCCTGCCCGGGGGTCCTAAGCAAAGCAGCTGGGGTGGACCATGTCCAGCTGGGCACATGGCTGTAGAGAGGCTGCCCAGGGATCGCCTCTGGCCGCACGGAGACCCAGAAACGTGGGAGTCGGGACAGGCACCGATCCCTACAGGGACCCAGGTGCAGGCAGATGGGCACAGACTGGAGTCGAGAGTGGTCTGCTGGGGGGGCGACTATACCAAAGCCACTGAGGACAGGACACACGTGTGGGCATGTGGACACATGTGAAGACATGGGTGCATATGACCACATGACACACATAGGCACACGCAGGTAATTGGGTGTATACTCGCATCCATGCAGTCACACATCCATGTATATATATGTATATATATACATGTATATATATATGTATATACATGTATATATACACTCACGTGTGCCATCACATATTCATAACATACACATGCACTCAAAAACACTCGCAAATGCAATCATATGCTCATATGCATAACGCACACACATATGCAGATACACACGTGCAAACACACAAGCGCACTCATACATACACGCTCACACTCAGATACATGCTCACACATTCTGGAAACACAGAGACCACTGGGCATAACATGGGCCCTGGGAAGCGGGACAAAGGCCCCAGAGAACCCCACAGACTCAGGACTAGGCCCTTCAGGGCTGCAGATGCTGGGGGCCTTGACGACTGATTCACGGAGAATCATGGCAGCGCTGGGTGTCGGGTCTCACCACGGACCACTGGCAAATGGGACAAGACGCCCTGCCAGGCTAAGGGGCAGGCGCTCACATATGTCCCCCCCCCCCCCGCAGGCCTGGGAAGACAGGGTGGGGAGGGGTCTACTGCAGACCCCCACAAGCCTCCTTTTGTCACACACACAAACACAGGCACGCATGCACACACACACACACAGGGCCTGAACTCTCTCCTGCCCCCAAATGGCCAGAAGACCCCGAGGGCATGAGGGAGCAGCAAGGCCAGGCCGAGGGGCAGCAGGACAGCAGCTGGCCGCCCCCCAGCACCCACCCAGCCCCACCAGACTCACCGTCGATGCGGCTCACCAGCTCCTCCAGCATCTGCACCTTGGTCTGGATCCCGGGCTGCGCGAAGGTGTAGTTGTCCTGGAAAAGGCGGCAAGTGGGGTGGGTCAGCGGGCCCACAGACTCGGGGTGAGGGGAGAGGGGAAGGGACGGCAGGCTCAGCCCACTAACGGGTAACGGGAGACGGGGCTACATGCACAAGTGTGTGTGTGCGCGTGCGCACACACACACACACACACACACACGTGTGTACTCGTGATTCCTAAGCAGCTCACAGCTCAGAGCTGATGCAGTCACAGCCATCCCAGGAGGAAGGAAACACGCCCGCGGGGTCCCAGGTGTGGGGCAGGCACTCAAGGAAAAGTGGAGGGTGTGCCGAGAGCCGAGGTCTGGGGGGGCTCAGCAGGATCCCTCACATCCTCCCTCAGAAGGTGCTCCTGAGAAGGGATGAGGAGAGAGGAGGGGGAGGACTCGGGACCACACCTGAGCCTAGCTGGAGGCGGTCCAGCCCGACCCCAGGAAAAGCTGTAGCAACTCAAAAGGTCTGAGACAGTCTAGGCTGGGAGTGTGAGAGCAAAAGACACGCGCACGCATGCACACGGACATGTGTACAAAGAATCACACGAACACATATGTGTACGTGTGTGCGCATGTACACACGTAGACACCTGTGCGGACAAGCACCTTCAAAGGCATTCAGCTGTCAGAAAAGACGCCAAACAAAGCAGCTATTCTAAACACAAAGCCGGAGGCACCCACCTAACTGAGGAGGGAAAGCAGCGTGGGGGAGGAGGGTGACAGGCGAGGGGACGAGGAGGGAGAGGAGGGGTGGGAAGGAGGAGGATGGAGGAAGAGGAGGAAGATGGGAGAAGTAGGGAGGTGGAGGAGGAAGAGGATGGAGATAGGGAAAAGAGGAAGGAGGGAGAGAAAGAGGGAAGAGAAGGAGATGGGGAGGAGAGGGGAGGAGGAAGGGAGTGGGGAGGAGGGGGAGACAGAACCATGTGATGAAGCTTCTGGAGGCCCTGGACAGGCAGCAGGTCCCCACCAGTCCAGTCCAGAACAGGACAGAATCACCCCCAATCATAGAGGGGACCCAGCAGGGCGCCCACCCCCCATCATCACCGGAATCCCGCCCAGGCAAAGCCGCCCAACCACATGGAGGGTCCTGGTCCCCCGCAGGAAGGGGGCACCGCGGGGCTCTGGCCCGAAGCCGGGGCTGCTGCAGGCAGCCTCGGCGGTGATTAAAAGGAGCAAGCAGTGCCTCCCCACCCGGAGCGGGATGGATCTGTTCCTGCGCCCGTAAATTGGCTGTTTTTTCATTTTCATTTCTGAATTGTCTGCCGCTCAATGACTCATTAGTCAGGAATCTCTTTGCCCAGTGCCCGGCAAGGCCCCTCTATCTGGGGGGCTGGGAACTCCCTACCCCTCATGCAGGAACAACAGGGCCCCCCCCCAGGGCACTCACAGGGGGGATTCTGGGAGTGTTGGCAAGAATGACTGGGCTGGAGGTGTGATGCTGCCCCCCTCCCCCCAACAGCAGCACATGGGGCCTCTCTGCCCTCTCCCCGCCCTGGGACTTGTGGTGGTGGGGACCCGATCTGCCCACTGGGTGCCTCGCTGAGGGGCGCTAGTATGAGCTCAGCCTCTGTGCTGCCAGGGGACTGGCCCGGGGAAAGGTACAGGCAGAGAAGTTCCATGGATGTCTCCCGTATGCGCCCTGCCAGCCACCTGCACAAATCGCCCAGGGAGGGCAGGGGCTTCCCCTCACAGCCCTTTCTTGTGAGATGCACCAAGTGCTCCTTGCTGGAGCACTGGCTGATGAGCCTTTACTCTCCGAAGGAGCCACCTCTGTTTTCAGAGTGGGGGGTTCCGGCAGCCAGTCACCCTCGACCCTGCACGCCCAACGAGGGAGGACTCAGTGGGGGAAGGAAGACAGAGGGGTCAGGGCTGGGGCCCTGGAGGAAAACAGTGCCTGGAGCCTGGCACCCCCAGGGCCCAGGAAGCTACGGGGCCCCTCCCTGGTAGTCCTGGCGATTCTCCTGCCAAGGGGCTAGGTGCCGAGATGAGAAGGGGATTGGGGGGGGGGGGGGACAGGGGATTCGACTGGAGGCCTCTCTCAGCTCAGCTCACCCTGGTCCCTCAAGAGGTCCAAGAGGCCAAGGAGACTCAAGCAAGCATGGCAACTCAGCCTGGGCCACTGATGAAACGTGCACATGTATGTGGCACCCCCAACATAAACTGCTTTCAACAGGCACACATGCGCACCAACTGCAACATGTTGCTTCCCTAGGACACTTATACATGCTCCCTGTAACACAATCACAGTAGTAAATAAATATGAAAACAGTCCCTGTAACACATGTACACAGCCTTAAAATGCAGAAGGCACTACCTGTGACATGCATGTATACCACCTATAACATACACATAACTACCATAACATACACGCCTACCTGCAAAATACATTTACTATCTGTGACATGAAGACGTTGTAATAGGCAGACATTATAACATACATAACGACCTATAACATGCAGACACTGTAACAGATAGAACTACCCGTATAACATAAATATTGACTCTATTTCCACACATAATTACCTGTAACAACATATGCTACCCATAACCCGCACACTTACACTGGCTGTAACACGTAGACGTGTGTACTGTGTATAACTTCCTGTAACACGCATGCATTGCCTGAACATGTTACCTAGGATGCGCACCTGCTACCTGTAGCCCAAGTACATTCATGTTACATGACAATGTGTGTAACACACGTGCATGTATACTACCCATGACACATACCAACTATAACACATGCACTTACTATAACACACACTGGAAACTGAGGTACAGTCGCTATGATATGTAGACTCCATGTTCTGCACACTCTACCTGAAAGACCCAGGCACGATCCCTGTTGTACACATTTGCGCACTGTGTGCCCTCCCCTGCGTGCCGAACTCACTTGGATGCCGTCCAGTAGCCGGCCCAGGCACCAGTAGGTGTCGGCTTCCACGCCGCGCAGAGCTTCCTCAGGCAAGTGGGAGATGTCAGCGGTGTCCACGTCCTCGTCCTCTGCTGCCCAGTAAGAAGTACACAGGCGGTCACAACAGGCATGGGCTGAGACACACACACTGCACCCCACTCCCGTCCCAAACCGGAACCTTGCGTCTGGCAGCAGCTACTTGGGATGGAGACCTCAAGCTCCAAGCTCCCCAGCCACAGTGACCCTCAGGCAGGTGCTTCCCAGCTCTCAAAAGAGATGCCCGAGGCCAGTCAGAGGTGCAGTGGTCCTCAAACTATGGCCCTCGGGCCACATATTGTATTTGTATCTGTTTTGTTTCTTCATTGCAAAATAAGATCTATGTAGTGTGCATAAGAATTCGTTCATAAGTTTTGTTTTTACTATAGTCAGACCCTCCAGTGGTCTGAGGGACAGTGAACTGGCCCCCTGTTTAAAAAGTTTGAGGACCCCTGAGTCAGAGTGTGGGACACAGGGGCCAGAGTGGTAGCACAGCAGTAGGACATTTGCCTTGCAAACAGCTGATCCAGGACGGACACGGGTCTCATCCCTGGCATCCCATCTGGTCCCCAAACCTGCCAGGAGTGATTTCTGAGCACACGGCCAGGCGTAATCCCTGAGTGCCACTGGGTGTGGCTAAATAAATAAATACATAAATAAATGAACTGGAAAACAGTCTCTGCCCCAGCTCCAAGCAAGGTCACCACAGTGAAATTTGGGAGAATGATTCCCTGCCAGGGTTAAAGGGCCTCATGAGTAACAACGCCGAAGCTGGAAATGCCACACAGATGTCTCATTGGGGTGACTTATTAAACACCGGGATGGGTTAGTTTTAGAGCCTTTGGGTTCAGAACAAGCACTGGGACTGGCAGCATAGCATGGATGAGGGGGCTGAGGTACAGCATTGCTGCAGGCCACGAGCCCAGAGGAAGGAAGTTGGGTGCAGCTGGAGCAGAGGGGCAAGGCAGGGAGGCAGGGCAGACACTGAATGAGGTCTCTTCTCTCATGTCGTTGTCACATCCCCAGCCCTCAGCACAGTTCTATGGGGACCAAGACTCAACTCAGCAGCAGCTGATGGACGAATGGGTGAGTGGGTAGGTGGATGGGTGGGAGGGAGGGTGGGTGTATTGATGGATGGATGAATCAATGGGTAGATGTTGACGAAAAAATGGATGGGTGGATGGATGGATGGATGAATGGGTGGATGGCTGGGTGGATGGATACCTGGTTGGGTAGGTAGATAGACGGTGGGTGGGTGGGTGGATGAATGAATGGGTAGGTGGGCAGATGGATGGGTGGGCAGGTAGGTGAGTGGGTGGACGAATGGGTGGGTGCTGGATGGATGGATGGATGAGTGGGTAGGTGGTGAATGTATGAGTGAGTATGTTGGTTGTTGGATGGATGGGTGGGTGGATGGATGGATGAGTACTGGATGGATGGAAGGATAGGAGGATGGGTGGTGGGTAGGTGGGTGAATAGGTGGATGGGTGAGTGGATGGGTAGATGGATGGATGACTGGGTAGGTAGGTGAATGTATGGGTGAGTGGGCAGGTTGTTAGATGGATGGGTGGTTGGGTGGATAGATAGGTGGTAGGTTGATGAGTGAATGAATGGGGTGTGTGAATGGGTGGGCGGATGGATGGATGGATGGATGGATGGATGGATGGATGGATGGATGGATGGATGGATGGATGGATGGATGGATGGATGGATGGATGGATGGATGGATGGGTGGGTGGGTGAGTGGGTGAGTGGGTGAGTGGGCAGGAAGATGTGTGAGTAGGGGAGTAAGTGGGTGGATGAATGGGTAGATGGGTTGGTTGCTGGATAGATGGGTGGTTGGGTGGATAGATGGGTTGGTGGGTGGATGGGTGGATGAATGGATGAGTGGGTGGGTAGATGAATGGGTGTGTGGGTGGGCAGACAAGTGGGTGGGTGGATCACCAGATGGACGACAGATGGAGGATAGATGAATAGAGTTTGTAGCTGGGTACAGAGTCACAGGATAAACAAGCAGAACCAGAACACGCAAGACTTATGCCAAGAGGCTCTAGAAGGCTAGATCCACTGCCCAGCTAAGATGGTCCCTTCCAATCAACCCTGAACTGAAGCTGATGCTGCCTTGCCACTTCCACCATCGCCAGCTCAATCAGTGCCCCAACACAACAGATACGACGCTGTTAATGGTGCCCACTGTCAACTGTTAGGCACCTCAGAGAAGCAGGTGACCCCGTTCCCAACACAGGGGCTGCCCTGAATGGCTGCAAGAGACATGCCACACCCATACCCTTTGATCAGACACACAGCCCTGGCCTGCATCCACAAAACTGACCCCTACCAGGCCCTGCAGTGCTCAGACAGAATGTGCCTCAGGGTCCCTGAGGTGCAACCACTTCACGCACACATCACGCGGCCAGCACCCCTGCCTCTGCCCTGGAGAGATGCCCCTCCTGCAAAGGGGACAGCAGGCGCATTCTCTGAGTCACGATGAGCTCAACACAAACTGATCATAAATCAATCCATTAATTTGATCTGCTCTCATCTAATTAAGTCAGAAATAATTCCCAAAGGGTAAATGGGCCCTTAAATCCATCAGCCGAATGCGCCCTCCTTCCAGGCATCACTGGTGTAGCCCAATGGAGAGACAGAAGGACCACGCCGGGAGGCGGAGGCGAGGGTGGGCAGAGACACCACCCAAGGCCACACGGACGCATGAGACCCGTGAGCCCCAGAATGCTCACTGCACACTGTGTGTGTGCAGAGGAGCGTAAATGATGTATGTACACGCGTGTGCTGTGCCTCACAAGACGTGAGCACTTGAATGTGAGTAGATGCATGCACAAGTGTGTGTGTGCAGTGACAATGTATGTGTGTGCCTGAGTGTGTGAAAAAGCAAGTGTATGAGTGTTGGGTTTGTATATGAGCGAATGTGTGTGGGTTTTGTTGTGTGACTGATCCTACCCTAATCAATGATTGTGCCCCACCCTAGGGTGTGACCTGGTGATAGTATATTGGATTATTCCTTATTTGGTATTCTGCTCTACCTATAAGGTAGTACCTGATTTTTTTTCTGGTTTTTTTTTGGGGGGGGTTGGAGGGGGGTCACACCCAGCAGTGCTCAGGGGTTACTCCTGGCTCTACACTCAGAAATCGCGCCTGGCAGGCTCGGGAGATGATATGGGATGCCGGGATTTGAACCACCGTCCTTTTGTATGCAAGGCAAACGCCTTACCTCCATGCTATCTCTCCAGCCCCGGTACCTGATTCTTGTCAATAAAAGCAAGGGTCTATCTCTGGAGAGATAGCACAGTGGTAGGGCATTTGCCTTAGACACAGAAGGACGGTGGTTCGAATCCCAGGCATCCCATGTGGTCCCCCGAGCCTGCCAAGAGCGATTCCTGAGCATAGAGCCAGGAGGAACCCCTGAGCGCTGCCGGGTGTGACACAAAACCTGAAAAAGATAAATAAATAAACAAACAAATAAACAAATAAATAAATAAAGCAAGGGTCTGAGGAAGGCTGAGGATTATTTCTTCAGTCTTCTTCCACTGAATAAAGCTGATGTCTCCTGAAACCTGACTGATATGAGTCTTCCTCACCGTCACCCTGAACCCTCAGACCTGCCGGCTGAAGGGAGTTGCAGACGCATGGCCTGGACTGAAGAAAGGCCTCACCCTCCTTCCATCCATCCCGTCACCATCCAGCCCCATCCAAGGGCTGTTATTCTACAGGTTTGTGCATGTATCTGTGTACATGTGAGCAAATGTGCACATGCATCCATGTCTTGCATATGTGCAAGTGTGTATACATGTATGAATCCTGTTCGAGTTCGACTGTCCCAGCCACATAAACATGTGTTCTCGTGCGTGAGAATACACATCAATCTGCATGTGTGAACATGTGTGTGCAGTGGGCCCAGCCCTCCTGGAAGTGGCTCCTTCGAAAGGCTGAGTGGAAGTGGACAGGGTTGCCGGACAGCAGGAACCAGGTTACGGGTCCAGCGGGTGGCAGAGGGAGCACCTGGGGAGAAGCAAACGGCCCTCCGAAGTCCTCGGCTGCAAATATGGCGAGTGCCATTGTCCATCAGACGGATAGGCCCCGCCAGGCTGTTGCCATGTGCCAGGTCATGGGCACGACCAGGCCCCATGGGGAGGAACAGACTCTCTGAATGGTCTGACCGACCATTCAGAGGAAGCCAGCCCCTTCTGTTGCCCCGCACACCCTGAACCCACCGTGAGCTGGGCACAGGCCAGGAGGAAGGCCCAGCTCCAGGAATCGGCAGGCACGGAGACCCTCCCCTCGCCGCCCCCCCCGCCCCCCCCCCCCCCGCCGCAGCTCTGGCAAACTGGACGCAAACTCAGTGCTGGCTCTGTGCTTGGCCCCACCTGCCAAGGTGTTTCCAGGGATGTCACAGTCCAAGCTGTGAGACCCACCCATCCGGGGTCACCAGTGTGAACTGAAGGGGGTCAGGAGCCAGCGTCAGGCTCACTCCCTAAACCCACAGACAGAACCAGAAGCATTCTAGCACAGCTGACACCTTCGTTTCTTGGGAAGAGCACTGTCTTGAGCCAAAGAGATAGCACAGCCGTGGGGTGTTCGCCTTGCACGTGGCCAACCGGGAAGGACCCGGGTTTAATCCCCAGCATCCCATAAGGTCCCCGAGCCTCCAGAAGTGACTACTTCTGAGCACAGAGCCAGGAGTAACCACTAAACTTTAAAAAAAAAAAAAAAAAAAAAAAAAAAGAGCGACTGTTCTTAGGTTCTTGGTCAAGTGCTTTCGCTCCTTCCAACAAGCGGACAGCACAGGGAGGACCATGGAAAACCACATGGACACCAGCAGAGCCACGAAAAACCAGACACAGCAAGGGGCAGAGCAAAATGTGGCTCTCAGGCCATGGGCCTGGGCCGTCAAGCGCCTACAGTTTCCATTTAAAGCCACGTCTACACCTGAGCATGACACTGATGGGGACAGAGCAGGGAACCGCCCCCCACAGGTGTGGCTGGAAACAGCCACACTGTACTGCCCTGTCATCCCACCCAGTCGCCACACATTTTTAATCACGTCTATCAGCTTATACTGGTCCACGAGTTATCGATTTGTCAAAAGTGAACAGACCAGGGGCTGGAGAGATAGCACAGCGGTAGGGCATTTGCCCTGCACGCAGCTGACGTGGGACGAACCCGGGTTCCATTCCCGACATCCCAGATGGTCCCCGAGCCTGCCAGGAGCGATTTCTGAGTGCAGAGCCAGAAAGAACCCCTGAGCACCCTCAAGTGTGGCCAAAAAAAAAAAAAAACAAAACAAAACAAAAAATTGTATAAAAAGGATGCAAAGAAATACAGATCTAAGCATGTTTTTAATCCTTAAAAATGCACAAGACAGGGTGGAAAGATAGCACAGTGGTAAAGTGTTTGCCTTACAAGCGGACGACGCAGGACAGACCTGGGTTCGATACCCGGCATCCCATATCGTCTTTCAAGGCTGCCAGGAGGAACCCCTGAGCACCGCCAGGTGTGGGCCAAAAACCAAAAAAAAAAAATTTTTTTTTAAAAGTGAACAGACCATTCTGTGTCCACTCCCAAGTTGAAACTAGGGCTCAGATCTTCCAGAAACCGCCTCCCCCACAGGTAAGAGCCGAGACGCTCCCGGCCCCGCCTTGCGATCACATACAACAGGCTCCACGTTCATCCTTCACGCTGTTATTAGACTCATAAAATATGCTTCCAAAATGAGAAAAAATAGCTGTCAAGAACAGCATCTTATTATTCAACTATTAAAGTTTCTTAATCATCAATCAGTTTAATTGCTCCTGACATGGGTTATAAATAACATTTTGTGGTTCAATAAAATAACGACAAGAGTTAACCCCTTCTCTCCCGGGCGGAGTGGAGGCTGGGCCGAGTCCTCAGAGTGGGCGGGGGAGGGGACAGATGCTCTGGGACCCGGCGCTTGGTCTCCGGTGAGTTCCCACCAGACAAAACATCCAGACACTGAAGATGGGGCGAATGCAGTGTGGTCCTTTCTGAGCGTCTTTGAGGGGCACCAGGAGGGACTCTGAGAACAGGAAGATGCCACTCGGTCCCAATCTCTTGTGCCCCCCACAGGCCGGGCCACACTGCAGACACTGAGCAGCTGAGAACGAGGCTGTGGTCACGGCCGCTGCCCTCCAAGCCGACCACTGCATGAACGACAAAGGTCCTCCTGATGCCTAGTTGGTCACAGATCAGCACACCCCCCCCAACGGGCCCAGCCCAGTGGCTGGCACCCCCCCACTCCCTGTGCCAAGGCCGCTCAGGCAGCCGGGAGGGTCCACGCCAACCCCAAGATGCCCCCCCAGACAAGCTGTTTATTCCCCAGACTCGAGGCCCCGGGCAATACCACACACCCTTGATTATTCTTCGGAAACGTGTAATCCATGAATCACAGAAACGACTGTGGAGGCCCCAAAATGAGAGGCCGTGGACCAGCCCAGAAAATGCCAGCGTTTCAGAGAACATTTCTGAAGTGGTTTGTGTTTTATTGGCAAAACGGTGCGTGATTACCGCAATCATAATGATTTAAATGCAAATACCATTAGGGCTATAATAATAACGCACATGGACTGGGCGATTTTACTCCAAAGGCTCGGCCGTGTTATACATATGTTTCAGCCAGCAGCCTTGCAGCAGGAAGGAATGCCTGCAGCCTCGATAGGCAGCCGGTGGGTGGGCCCAGGGCCTCGGCGCAGAGGAGGATGGGCTGCTGGGAGAGGGCAGGCGAGGTGCTGCTGCAGCCTCCGTGTGAGCACAAGGCAGACATATGTGCAGTTGTGTCAGCACCACACACACACACACACACACACACACACACACACACACACACATACACACACACACGCAGAGACCTGTGTGCAGACACAGCACTTGGCCCCTGGGTGTTTGCAAGCAGTGTGACCTGGCAGCAGAGAGGTCAAGGACGCAGTCTTGCGAGTGGGGGAGGTGGTCCGCTCCCCATCCCCAGGACATTTAGAAGCATCTACATTTATTTATTTATTTGTTTGTTTATTTATTTATTTATTTATTTTGGTTTTGGGGCCACATCTAGCAGTGCTCAGGGCTTAGTTACTCTTGGCTCTGCACTTAGGAATTACTCAGGGGACCCTATGGGATGCTGGGGATCGAATCCAGGTTGGCCTTGTGCAAGGCAAACGGCCTCCCTGCTGTGCTTTCACTCTGGTGATCTAGAACAAGATTTCTGACCCTCTGTTCCCTCCCCTCCTAGGCAGGAAGCATCTAGAACACAATTTCTTTTCATTTCTTTTTTTTTTTTTGGTTTTTGGGCCACATCCGGCGGTGCTCAGGGGTTACTCCTGGCTATCTGCTCAGAAATAGCTCCTGGCAGGCACGGGGGACCATATGGGACGCCGGGATTCGAACCAACCACCTTTGGTCCTGGATCGGCTGCTTGCAAAGCAAACACCGCTGTGCCATCTCTTCGGGCCCTCTCTCTTTTTTTTTTTTGTTTTTGTTTTTGTTTTGTTTTGTTTTTGTTTTTGGGCCACACCTGGCAGTGCTCAGGGGTTACTCCTGGCTGTCTGCTCAGAAATAGCTCCTGGCAAGCACGGGGGACCCTATGGGACACCGGGATTCGAACCAATCACCTTTGGTCCTGGATCGGCTGCTTGCAAGGCAAACGCCGCTGTGCTATCTCTCCGGGCCCTCTTTTTTTTTTTTTTTAATTTTGTTTTTTGGGTCACACTTTGTTAATGCTCAGGGGTTACTCATGGCTATGAGCTCAGAAATCACTCCTGGCTCGGGGACCTTAATGGAAACTGGGGATAAACCGAGATCTGTCCTCGAAGTCTGTCCTGGGTCAGCTGCATACAAGGCAAATGCCCTACCGCTGCGCTATCACTCTGGCCCCTCTTTTCTCTTTATTCTGGACCACACCCACCGGCTCTTAGGGGTTACTCCTGGCTCTGTGCTCAGAAATCACTCCTAACAGGGACCATATGGGATACTGGGAATGGAACTCAGGTCCATCCCGGGTCAGCTGTGCTATTGCTCTAGCTCCTTTCTTTTACTTTTTTATTTAAACCATTGTGATTTGCAAATTTGTCCCTAGTTGGGTTTCAGACCTACAACGTTTTAGCACCAATCGACCCCACACCAGTTCCAACCTCCTTCCACCAATGTGCTGAAGACCATCCCATGCCACCTACACACACACACACACACACACACACACACACACACACCTGCCCCAGGCTGCCGTCATCATAGATCCATTTTTAATTTTGGTTGTTAAGGCCTGGGCCTTAGGCTTTTCACTGTCGTTGACTCTGTGGCGTGGATAGAACCTGATCTCTGACCCTCACTCCCTCCCTTCTCGGGAAGAAAGCATCTAGAACATGATCTCTTCCCCTCACTACCACTTACTCCTGGAGGCTCTGGCAGCAGGAGCCATGGGCCGTGCAGACACACCAGGACCACTGAGTGATCCGCACCCACGTTTCTGAGGCCGCCACGGAGACAGCCGAGTGGGAGGGTGGATCAGGTCAGCATCCCAGGGCCAGCACTGACCTCTCCTGTCTTATGGGGATCCCGGGTTGGTGAGAGGTCAGGGAGCACTGGCAAAAGAGCCTCGCAGGCCTGGGCAGGCAGTGGAGCCACAGGACCCGAGACAGCAGCGGCTCAGAGGTAGGCCCAAACAGACAGGGCCTGGCGGAGGAGCAAGTCCAGGGGTTGGTCTGCATGCTCTGGCTCTCCTGAACTGCCACAGTCCCTCCCACCCACGCTCAACACCCTCCTCCACAGACAACCACCTTCTTCCACTCTTCTGGGGTGACCCTGTTGGAGGCTCAAGGAGAAGCAGCAAGAAGCAGCCTCGGGCTGCGGCCAGTCCAGCTTGGGGCTCCTGAGAGGGTATGGCAGTCATGCAGCGGAGGGGCAGCGTGCCCAACTCCTGGCACCCTGGGCGCCCAGTGCCCCTGACCCTCTGCCAGGCCAGCTCCCACCTCATCTTCATGCCTAATTGACTCTCCATGGGAGGCCCTGGAAAAAAGCAGTGATGACACAGACATCACCACACACTCACACATACACACACTCACATATGCACACCCATATATACACTCACATTCATATACACTCATTCATACACACGCATACATACACACATACAGAGCAATACACACTCACACATGCACAACCACACACACTCACATGCATACTCACACACATACACACATGCACACAACCGCACACCACACACTGACACACACACACAACCCCCATCTTCCCAGGGCCACAATGACCAGTGTCGAATCCCAGTCCTGCCAAGAGCCGCACTCGTGAACAGGGAGGCCCCAGGCTGGGTCCCCGTCCACAGACACTGGGTCCTCTCCGCAGTCTCCTGAGGGACGTCCTCCGGGATAAATAACGCCAAGGCCCTAACCCTGCTGGGGACGAAAGCCTAGGGCTCCCCATCCCAAACATCCCCCGGTTCCCACACTGCACCCCCCAGGTCCCCAGGGAGACAAGGTTCTCAACTGAAACAGCACAAAAGATGGGAGGTGGGGGCCGCCTTTTGCTAGGCTGAAAATATTTAGTGAAACCAAAATTCTCTCTACTTAGATCGTGTGATTCCAGGTGATAGGATAATGGGTCTTGATTTTAAGTCAGATTTAACGTTCTTAAAAGGAATATGACAGCCACTGTTGGGGAAAAATATACAGGCCTCGCTTTAAAATTACAGCACGCCCAGGGGAAAATAAAAAACTCTGACTGTGGCATGGTTCTGTGAATTATGCCCCGTTCATGCCAGGCAGAGGGTCTGTCTAAAGATTTCTTCATCAGGGGCTGGAGTGACAGCACAGGGGTTAGGATGTGTGCCTTCCTTGCACGTGGCTGACCAGGTTCGAGGCCCCTCATCCCAGTGTTCCCCAGAGCCTGCCAGGAGTGAGGCCTGAACACCGGCAGGTGTGGCCCAAAAACCAAAATCTAAAAAAAAAAATTTTTTTTTCATTTTATTTGGGAAGGTAATGCCAGCTGGCGACTGGCATACTGAGAAGTGGAGCCCACACAGGCAGCCTCTGGGACTCACCAGGCAGAGCAAACGCCTTCTGTGTGCTTGGGCCAGGATGTGTGGCCCACCTGACGGGCATAGCCTGGCACTCTTGGAGATCGAGCTCCAGAAAGGGGTCCATCGCTTTAAGAGCAAGGAATCCATTCAATTAGGGACTCCGGTATCAAATCGCTGGGGGATAAGAACCCCAGTAGCTGAAGGACAGGATTGGTGGCTGTTGGGGGTCTGCATGGGAGCGACTGACTGGCATTGGCAGCTGTGTTGATGGCAACTGCTGGCTGGTTTTCCAAATTTTGCTGTAAGACCTTGGTCTCCTTCCTTTCTCAGAAAAACCCCAGTCAGGCCGAGGCCGTTCCTGAGTGGCAACAGGAGGAAGGCGCTTTCGTTACAGGCACAGCGGCCAAGGGGACAGGAGAGGAAGGAGGCAGAAGGAAAGCAAGGCTGGGGTTGAGAAAGGAGCCACTGCCTAATGGAAATGGGACACACCGGGCTAGTCCTGCAGCTGTCAGTGAGCCCAGGGCCTTCCCGGAGAGATCCAGCTGGAACCGGCAACGTCCGGGCCTTTCCAGAGGGATCCAGCTGGAACTGGACATATTTGAGCCTTTCTAGAGGAATCCAGCTGGAACGGGACACATCTGGGCCTTCCCGGAGAGATCCAACCAGAACTGTCACGGCCCAAGCTCTGGCCTTTGCAATCCTGACCCCTCGAATGAGGAAAAAATGAGTGTCTGGGATGGGGGGGATTGCAGAGTCCGGTAGGGCCTTCATCCCTCTCCAAGAACTCCCCGCCTGCCTATCCCCACCACAACACCAGGTGGTGTGCTGTGCCCACAGCCCTGAAAGCTGCCTCCATGAGCCCCGGGAAAAAGCAGGAGCCAGAACAGGAAGAGTCACTGGGCACAGGGCAGAGGGCAGGGAAGGGGAGGGGGAGTAGGGAGGGTCGCCAGGCTCCCCCAGAGAACTGTTCACATCTACATACATGGGAGGGGCTGTGGAGAGGTTTGGGGGGGGGGTGTCTGTGCATTGCAAGTTCTATGGGGTCTGCGTGTTGCAGGTTTCTCTCCGAGGGGTGACCACTGGGCCCGGCTATCCTAGGCAGCTAGCTGCAGGTGATGCGCCCGGGGTGTCTTTCCTTCCATCTTTCCGGACAATTAGCACCAAGCCCGTCCTGGTCCTGTAGACTGACGACGCGGCAGAGGCGTTAAGGATCACTCGGGTCTGACAGCGTAAGTTGGTGGTAAAGCAGTTAAGACAAACTTATTTACCACATGAATTACATGGTCGATTTAACATGGAATATCAATTCTCTAATCACATCACAGTTGAACTTCTTTCAATTAACGGCGCCTGAGCCCCTGACAGCGGCCTGCGCCGGGATCATTAGAGCACTTTCATTATCTGGCCAACGAGGTGGGACCCCACAGCTCTGCGCCCAGCCCCCCAGGAGGTGGCCAGGAAGCGGCATCAGGCACCCATTGTGCATAACCAGAGCCATGCCCTCCCGCCAGGGGACCCCAGGGGACACCCCACCCTGCAGTCCCAGAGGACTAATAACATCAGCCGAACCCACAGCTGACTCTCAGGAGCTGAAACTTCGACTCTCCAAGGCACCAACCCGACCCTCACTCACTGTCCCAAGCCTTTTTTTTTTTTTTTTTGGTTTTTCAGGCACACCAGTTTGATGCTCAGGGGTTACTCCTGGCCAAGTGCTCAGAAATTGCCCCTGGCTTGGGGGGGGGGACCATATGGAACGCCAGGGGATCGAACCGCAGTCCTTCTTGGCTAGCGCTTGCAAGGCAGACACCTTGCCTCTAGTGCCACCTCGCCGGCCCCTGTCCCAACCCTTTTAGCCACGGAAAATACCGCCCCAACAGGTAAAGCTGAAATGGCTTGGCTGCTGTCACAGAAATACAAGAAAATATAGGTAGTTCTGGGGGGCGGGGGAAACGCATCAGGCAGCCTGAATCTCCACCAGAGTAATGAGTCTGCATGTAATTAATATTCCCATAAAATGGAATGTTACCAGTATATCAAAAGTCGAAAACGCCGCAGAAATGCAATTAGGAGAGGATTCGGTTTTTAACTTGTAAGCAAAACAGCCAACTAATATTTCATCCCCTCCCCTCCCCGGAGAGTCTGGACCATTAAGGGCACCGTCCAGACAGACATGGTCCCAGGACAGACACTCTGAAGATGGTCCCAACATGTGCGGGTTCAGCTGGGCTGATGCATGCGGCTGGTCTGGAACTAAAGCTTGGACCCTCCCTCCCGTTCGGAGGTGAGGGACAAACGGCAAACCCTCCCGTGCGGCCAGCAGAGCCCAAACACAGTCAGTCAGTGTGGCCGAGGCCGCACAGCCACAGAGTGAGGCCCCTGCAGCTCTCGCCCTGCCCAAGAGACACAGGACTGGCTCTCACCTATGTGCTCAGAAATGAAGACGACAAAGAAAGGCGTGACGAGGTCATTTATCCCCTGTACGTAGCCGCTGGCAGGGTGACGGATGGCCCAGATAAACAGGATCCGCTCGAAAATCTGCAAGAAAATTGGACAAGGGAAGCTGAAGTGAACACAGGTTTTAAAGAACGGGTACAGCTGAAGATGCTGAAATGGACAGACATGCTGGATGGGGTGTGCCTTCCAGAGGGCCGTGGGGATGTTCAAACTCAGACACACACACTCACACATACATATGTACACACATATGAACACCAGCACATGTAATCACAGTTCAAGGGATCACAAGCACACATGCACACACATGGGAACACAGCTGCCCCCAATCGCCCTCAGCCCCCTGTTAGCTGTACAGCCCCACCTAGCTTCTGAAAAGCCCCCAGGCTGCCTCCTGTAAGTAGGAGGGATGACAGACAGAGCCCAGGGCACTGGGACACACAGACAGACAGACAGAAGCCCACTAAGGCCTGGAGCTCAGGGTGCCAGGGACGTGCCCAGGGCAGCAGGGAGACTAGTGAGTCGTGGTCTGCAGACTCAGAAGGACAAAGGACAGAAGGACACGGAAGGTCACAGAAGGCTACTCCCCTCTCCAGGCTCCCCCAGTCCTGGGCTCTGTGTGTCACACACAGACAAGAGAAGTCAACGTTCTCGGGTACTTTATGGAAACAACCGTGATGCCAACGGACCCTCCCGGCAACACGTGCAGCTTTAAAGACACTGCTTATGGCAGCTGTGGAATGTATGAAAGCAGAATGAAGCGAGCGAGTAAAGGACACATAAGACCTTGGACGGGCACATCTGCAGTCTCCCTCGAGGGCATTAAAAGGGCCTGAAGCAACGGAGCATAAGCGGGTGAGGAGCAATGAACACGGTGCCCGGGGGCCCTGACTGGCCTGCGACCCTTCTCCACCATGGGCAGGAGGCCAGATGCTCCAGTCAGTGGCTCCAGTTCCAGCCGCCACAGCCCAGCCGTACACCCCCACCCACCGAGCCCTTGGGCCTGCGCTTACCTCGGTCACTTTGGGCTGCAGAATCAGCGTCTCGGGGCTCATCCGAGGGATGTCAATGTGGATCTGAAGACGGCAAAGTTTATAGTCAGAGGAAATGGGCACTGACCTGGGGGCTCGGTCCATGGCACAGGGAAGCGAGCAGCCACTCCAGCCAGGCCGGCCCCCAGCGAACACACCCCCCTCCCACCCAGCCTATTTCCAGGAGTATAGGCACACAGACTAGCCGAGGCACTGTGCATCAGAAAGCTCTGCTGGCCCTGCTGGGCATGAGACCAGCCCAGAGGTCACACTTTGGAGGCCATGGCCCAGCCCACCCAGCAGCCACAGGGGAGAACAGGGCTCACATCCAGATGCGTGAGGTGATTCTGTGGCACCTCGGCATGACCGGGACCAAGTGCCCGTCCGATGGCTGGAACTGAATGACCCTGGCATGTGGAAGGCACTCAGGTCGAAGCTGGTCAGAGCTCAGCCCGCCCCAAGCTACAGGTGCCACATCCATGGCAGAGGGGAAGAGACTCTGCTCACAATGCTCCCGGGAGGATCACCTGCCGGTACGTGTCCCGGTGGGCCTCTTCGTTCCGGGAGTCGTAGTAGCGCTCGAGGAAGGCGAAGTATTCAGCCCGCTTCCGCTGCAGAGTGGCGGCGCGCCTTTCTGTGTTGGCGGGAAGATAGCCCTGGGGGAGGCGTCAAGGCTGGTCAGGGCTGACCCAACCAGGAAGGGGCCGTGGCAGCCCACCACCACTAGGCCGAGCTCCCAGCTCCTCAGCTCTGCCAAATGTGGCCCTCCAACAGTCTCAACCCCTTTACAGTTTATTTCTGGCAAACCAGAATCTGCACCTAGGACCCATTTTATCTCCCTGCCCAGGGCCACGTGTCAGGTCTGGGGCCTGAGCAATAGCACAGCAGTAGGGCATTTATTTGCCTTAGCACACAGCCGGCCCAGGATGGACCTGGGTTTGATACCTGGCATCCCGTATGGTTCCCAGGGCCTGCCAGGAATAACCCCTGAGTGCTGCTGGGTGAGGCCCAAAACCCAAACCAAAAACAAAAACAAAAAAAAGTGTCGGGAATGGAGACACCACCCAGCGGTGCCAATATTTGTCCTGTGTCTTGGGGACCCAGTGCTGAGACCTCCCAGTTGAGACACACACCGGAAGACAGAAACTGGGGACGCTGCATAGTGTGGCCAGTGGGGTCTGGGTCATACAGACGCAGAGGAAAGGACGGAAGGAAGGTGAACCCTGCAGTCCGCAGCAGGGCTGAGCCAGGTTGGACGGGGAAGCCACGAAGCCTCAAGCCCTTCCTGCGTGACCTCCACGAGGTCAGAGCGGGAACTCACACTCACACCCCGAGAACCCACAGAGACTGAGGCTCCCCGACCAGCTCCAAGCACTCCCGGCCTCTGGATAATTGAGCAAGACTCGGAATTATGCAAATGAAAGAGACTCAGGTACGCCATGAATTTTAAATGACAGAACTACAGGAGACTTAATTGCTGTATTAGCATGCTATAAAAACACTAATCATAAATGTAAAACAACGCCCCGCCCGCAGGGCCCCGGTGACCCGCATCAGGCCTTGCTGCTGCGCCCCTGCACAGATGGGATCCAGCCCGCCCCTGCACCCCAGTGCCGGTCCCAGCCCAGCTCCAGCTCACGGTCATCAGGCCAAGGGCAGCCAAGAGCAAACAGGCCTAGCCAGCAGGAAATGCGGTGGGGCTGGTGGCTACGAGGGGCCCCAGGCCGTCTGTGCAGTCCCGTGTGGGAAGCGGCAGCTGTGAGTGAGTCCAGCACCAACCCGGCGTCTCCGGCCCCATCAGGAGAGGGGCGAGGGCCCCTGGAGTCGATCATGTCAAGAGTTGGGTGAGGGGCCAGAGCGATAGCACAGTGGTAGGGCATTTGCCTTGCACGCCGCTGACCCAGGACGGACCTGGGTTCGATCCCCGTGTCCCATATGGTCCCCCAAGCCAGGAGCAATTTCTGAACGCATAGCCAGGAGTAACCCCTGAGTGTCACCGAGTGTGACCCCTTCCCCCCCCAAAAAAAAAGAATTGAATGAGGAGACGCCAGCGGCTGACCCCTATAGATAGAAGGGGGGTATTGTCTTACCCCAGTACCCACTGCTGGGCATGAAACTATGGGAGAAAAGGGACCCACATGGCGCTGGTCCTGGACCCCTGAATTACCATGTACCTGACCAGAGCAGGGAGGGCCACAGCACTCAGAACAGGAGCACACGGAGGGAGGGGGCAGCAGAGGGCCGGAAGCATGTGTCCTGGAGTCCAGTCAGTCCTCCCGAGCCCCTCATCCGCGCCGGGTCCACGTAGGCCCCTGGAGTGTGTGTGGCGTGAACTCCCCGTGTGAGAGTGGGTGAGAGTCTAGGACCACGCCAAGGATATGAGGCTCCCAGCAGCAGCAGCACCACCACCACCCCGCAGGTGCCAAAAAACAGCGTCAGGCCACCCTGTTGGGTGCATCTCCCTCACCCACTCCGGCTCTGCTCCCCACACCCACGCCCAGGCCCTCCCAGAACTGCCTGAGAAGGCACAGCTCGGAGGACACAGTCCTGGGGGACTCACGCCATACACACAGAAACTACATGTCCGGCCCCCGGAATCAGCCACGTCCATGGCAGGTCCTGCCACTGCTGAGGACACAGGCCCGGGGAGGACACAGAAACAAACACACACACACTGTTTCCAAACACACAGACACACAAGAGAGCCTGACACACAAATACACTCACATATACACATGGGCTCTCTCACAAACATATACACAGGCTCCTTACACAGGCACATACACACACACAACCAGTGTAAGAGCCCTGGACTGCATACACACACACACACACACACACACACACACACACACACACACACACACACCTCTGATATCCCAGACCCTGAACCTGGACTGCATACACACACACACACACACACACACACACACACACACACCTCTGATATCCCAGACCCTGAACCAGACACTCCAATTGGAGACCCACAACACAGACCCCTGTGTGGATGGACAATCAGGGGTGACAGACTCGGACCCCCACCCCCCAGGCAGAGACAGAGCTTTGAGAAGGGCTGCCTCGGGGCCGGGCGGTGGCGCTAAAGGTAAGGTGCCTGCCTTGCCTGCGCTAGCCTTGAACGGACCGCGGTTCGATCCCCCGGTGTCCCATATGGTCCCCCAAGCCAGGAGCGACTTCTGAGCGCATAGCCAGGAGTAACCCCTGAGCGTTACCGGGTGTGGCCCAAAAACCAAAAAAAAAAAAAAAAAAAAAGAGAAGGGCTGCCTCACGTCCTCCCCATGGTGCTCCCCCTGCCCACGGCCACCTTGCGGGCACGCTGAGAACACGAGATGTAAGCGCTAGGAATTTAAAAAAAAAAAATCCACCGAACAAAAATACAGGCCATCGCAGAGCCTGATTTTAATTGCAAGAGAATATTTAATCGATAAACACTGGCTGTTCGGAGCTGCATCTGCAGTTAGGATTACGAGGCACTAAGCTGCAAATTTATTAAGACTCATTAGCGAGAAAGTCTTTTAAATGCTCAAAGTCAGACCCCATTTAGAGCGAACGCTTCGAGTTCCCCACTGACTTGGCTCCGAAAATAATAAAAATGGAAAAGAAATGGAGGACGGAGGCGACCAGCAGGCCGCATACCAGGGTCCAGTCGCAGAATCTTCTAGAGCAGGGAGGGGCTGTCCCAGATCCCCAGCCCAGACACACCGACCACCATTTCCCCTGATGGCACACAAGTGCATTTGTACAGGTTTACTTGGTTCAAAGAGCCCAGGGTCAGCCCTGCCCTGTGTCCGTCCCCCAGACGATGGTCGTGCTGGGTTCGAAGGCCACACCCACACCCAGACCTTCTGAAGGACAGGCAGGGAGAGGCAGCAGGTGGTGGGGACCCGCACGCTCCTTCTACCCACCCCGGCAGCCAGCAAGGCCCATGTCCCAGCCACGCAGCAGACGTCAGACAGACTCACCGAGAGCAGCTTCCAGGTCACGGGACGCACAGGCTGGGGGATCCCGGACCAGCTGAGCTTCCGCAGCTCCTCTGTGGGCAGAAGGACAGGGACAGAGTCAGAGTCATAGCGGGGAGCGTGCTGGCCTTGCACGAGGAGTCCCAGGTTCGATCTGGCATTCCATATGGTCTCTGAGTACAGAGCCAGGAGGAACCCTGAGCACGAAAGAGAAAAGAAATAAATAAAAATCAGGGCCCGGAGAGACAGCACAGCGGCGTTGGCCTTGCAAGCAGCCGATCCAGGACTAAAGGTGATTGGTTCGAATCCTGGTGTCCCATATGGTCTCCCCCAGACAACAGCAGATAATGTGTGTGTGAGTGTGTGTATGTGTGGGGGGGTTGTACGTGGGTGGTGTGAGCATGTGTATGTGTATGTTTAAGTGTGTATTTTTGTGTGTATGAGTATGTCTAAGTGTGTGTGCATGTGTGTGTGCAACAAGCTCCGGACACTCACTCAGAGCAAAACCGTCACCAGCTGTGGCCACCTGCAGAGCAGAGCCTGTTCCTGACTCCGCTCAACGCCCACCAGCCACAGGTAATGCCCACCACCCGCCCCAGCGGCAGCATGCACAGGCCTCAGAGCCTTTACAGGCACTGCAGTGCCAGGGCGAGGGGCACAGCCGGTACGCAGGCACTCATGGCCCCGAGCGTCCATACTGCATCATCCTGGCCTCCGCAGCACCTACAGGGCTGACCACGTCCTCTCACCCTCACCCTCTCCTCCTAACCTGCCCCTTCTATTGCAAAAGCACTCTAGATGGCATGAAAGCCAAGGGTTCCCCCCACACCCTCCCAGCCTCCTCCAGCCTCAGCTGGGCTAAAGGGACAAGGGTAGGGGCAGCAGAGCACTCAGACAGGAGTCCCGGGGGGGGGGGTGTCATAGACAGGCAAGAGGGGGCACCTGAGCACAAGCCACCCTAGGACCCTGAGGGCCATGATTTGTCCCCAACCAGAGAGAAGAAGCAGGGGAGGGAAGTGCTGAGCTCCAGGAACACTGGCAGTCAAAGACAGGGTAGGCACCTCAGGGGGTGATGGGCACAGCTCCAGATCCCCAGGGCCAGGACGCCTCCTCCGGGAAGTCAGTGTGAGGGAAGCTTCTAGAACAATCAGGGGTAACCTGGACTCTGTTCCACTAAGGGGACAGCACGACTTCAAACACCCCCCCCCCCCGGGGTCCCCAGGCACATAAGATTGGACACAGCAGGGGAGGGCAGGAGGTGCCCTGGGAACATCCGTTGGCCCACTCCCCTCATGGCACCTCCCCAGCTCCACCCACCGCCCAGCGTCAAGCATCTGGTTAAGGTGGACCAGAAAGCTGAGTCAACTCAGCCTGAAGATTCGGGGGACACAAGGGGCTCAGGGCTCCATCCAGCACCCGCCTCTCACTGCAGCCTCACAAAGGTGTGGCCTTGTGTACGGGTCACACACGAGTACAAACATCACACATGTGTGATACATCCCAACAAACACAGCCATGCACCATACGTGTGTGCAGCCACACATGCTTCATATGTATTATGCTACACCCATGTTTCGAGTGTGCTATGTTGCCTGTGTGTTCATATATGAGCCTGTGCACATTGGTGTATCTACAGACATGATACATGTCAGCACACATGGCTACACCCACGTGTCATACACATTCATCAGTGTCTATACAATTGCATGCACTGATACATGGTTACATGTGCACGCCTGAACCCTGTATGCACCAGTGTTGGGTGCATGCCTCATGTGTACACAATGCACATCGCATATACACAACCACACATGAACCATAAACATACACACAACAGACCATCTACATACAGGTGGGCTCCACACACACTCACACGGTCATACAGCATGCTGCACACCTCCCACTTAAGAGTCTGCACATGCACACACATGTCCCATCTCATGTGCACACGTGTACTGTGCCGGAGCATGTATGGTGCCGTGCAGAAGCATGTAAACACATACCTATCCTATATTGGCATGTGTGCTTGTGCTCACGTATGTATCCCGTGTAGGAATGCAACATGTTCTGTGCAGACAAACAGCACGTGTCCATGTCCACAGGCATGGCTGGAAACTCCTGCACAGCTGCACAGGGAGACAGGGAGGGAGCACAGCCTTCTGACATCTAGACAACAGCGGACCCCGGGGCCCCCAGACAACCTGCCCGTCTGCCCCTGTTCAGTGGCCCCCCACTCCGTGCCCAGCCTTGCTCCCTGACCAAGACCCTGATGAGTGGCGGCCAACAGGAAGCAGGCTAGCACCCGGCAGACGAGCCCAGTTAGTTGCACGGGGGTGTCGTGGTCATATAGTCACTGAGGCAGATGGGCCCTGCTGGCCAGGCACAGTTCATGGGAGGAGCCTGATACGGGGTGACGTGGACCCACAGGGGTCCCCCCGCGCTGACGCCTCCAACTGCCTCTGCTGGCTCTGCCCAGAATGGGTGACCTCAAAGTCAGTGTCACCCCAGCAGGTCACCACGACTCCAGGGACCCACCGTCACCCACTACAGGTGGGGCAACCTCCCCGTCCACCTGCATCCTGTCCCTCTCCCCATGACAGGAGATCAGAAACAGGACATCTTGGAGCTGTGGAACTGGTGCTGACAGGGTCTGAGACCAGAGTCCACACAGACCCCACAGACCCCACATGGCCTCCACAGACTCTACACAGGCCCCACACAGTCCCTGAGAGTGGCAGATGGGAAGGGTCCCGTGTCCCATGTTGCAAAGAGACTCGGGCCTCAGTGCTCAGCAGAATGGCACAGCCAGCAGCCCTGCAACCTGGTTCGGCTGCACCCCTGGCACTAACGCCATAGCACAGTGGGCACTGCAGGGGATTTACGACCCTGCCACAGACGCCGTGCACCAAAAGGAAGCCGAGCATGAGAACACAAATAGCAGCCATGCCGAGTACCATAAGCACTGTCCAGGGAGCAGCAGACAAGTATGCTGGCAGCTCAGCTCGGGGACAGCCTCCCTTCCCAGCCTCAGGGCCTTGACACCAGCTACGACGGGGTGCAGGTGGGAAAGTCCCCCCAGGGCAACAAAGTACTCTCCAACTAGGATCAATAAACACAAACTCCCTATCACCAAGCCAGTACCCCAGAACCCCCCTCAGATAGGCCCTGATGAGTGAGGCCTGTCCCTCCACTCTGATTGGCTCACCATCCCCAAAAACCCTGTGTCCCAAAGTACTCCCAGACCCAAAATAATCAGGCACTTGGTCATCTCATGCCCACAACCTTCAGCCCCCTTCAGCTGGGGGGACCACCATAGCCCCACACCTGACTGCAGCAGGCCCATGGGGCCAGCCAGTTGCAGTCCTGGCGTCCTGCAGGGCACCCTGCCATCATCACCCCATCCCGAAGAGTACAGGGACGGTGCCATGAAGCCCAAGAGGGCAGCACCATATACAGGACTACAGTCGGAGGAGTCACAGGGGCCAAGCCTGCCAAGTGGGGAGACTAGGGGGGGGCCTATTAAAGGCACTGCCCACACAGAAACTTCAGGGTGCAGCTTCCGACAGCCCAGCACCCCAACAACCCGTGCCTAGCATGGAGGCGCTGGGTATCCTACGGCCTCACCATGACCGACAGGCATTCTGATAGCAACCAAGTTCAACCCCCCTCACCCCTGCCCAGCCCTCCGCAGCCCCGGGAGAGCTTCACGGACACAGCATGTCCCCCGAAATCCCCCACGGTTGTCCGGGACGGCCCCCCCATGTGCCAGGGCTGCGGATTCTCAAGCCCCCGCTGGTCAGTGGGTCCCGGCACCTCCCAGGCAAGAAGACCGAATGTTGGAGCATAATGATTTTAAGGAGCTTGACAACCTCTCCCCCTGCATTATTCATTTTTGTGACACAAAACTGTTATTTCGCCGAGATTACTGTAAATCGCTACATGAAGAGCTGGCTTGCATGAACAATTAAATGGGAGATATGATAAACCAGATTTATAAGCTCCGTGCTCCGGTGACATCAATCCCTTCGGCAATCAGCCCCGCGGCCCCGCAGCTCCCCCAAGAGCCCCTCGCAGGACCGGCAGCCAGGCGGGGGGTGGGGGGGAAGACTAGTTAATGCGGGGCTCCTGTCGCCATGGTAACCACGGAAACTTGTTTCAAAAATGAATAATAGCTCTGTTAGGTGCTTCATTAAAATTTTTTTCCACCACATACTGCCCTTAATCTTCTCAATGGAACAAAAGGCTGATTCAGAGGCGCAGAAGCCTGCGACTCCATCACGTCACGCCGGCCGGGCCCAGTCTGCAGCTCCACCGAGAGGGAAGAAGGGGGACCAGGCCAGAACCGACCTGATCTGCAGGCCCTCTCTTGAGGGTCCACCTCGCCCTGGCAGCGGCCCCTGGGCACCAGCCCAGATCTGACAGCCCAGAGGTCCAGGGCGCCCCCAACTAGGCCTGATGCGCCCGCCTGGGGCCCCGCACAAGGCCCTGGAGACCCCTCGGCCAATGCCACTGCAGCCTGAGCAAGACACTGAGGGAACCTGGGAAGCTGCCTTTCTCAACCCGGCCCGGCCTGCCCACCCTGTCCTCCTTGGCCCCTCTATAGCCCCCGTGGCCCTTGTCCGTCTGCAATGCCTGTCTGAAGAGTGACTCGGTGACACTGCGAGGTGGAGGTGCCTGGTGGCACACACTCTGCTGTCCACGTGGCACCTAGGCCCGGCTGAGAACATCGGTAGATGATGGAGTGTTGGTGTACCTAGCTAAAACCCTGAAGTTGGGTGCAAAGACCCTAAGACCCACCCATATCTGGGAGGAGTTTTGGGAACCGGATAATAGGTGTAACTACCTGCAAGACCTCCCATTCCTGGGAGGGGTCGGGAAAAAGTTAGATAAGCCTGGGACGAAAGGGATTCGGGCCTTTTGTCTCTTGGCCGGCTTTTGGATCTTTGGGCCGCATGGGGAAGATGGCTAACAGGAGATAAGATGCAGGGCTAGCAAAATAATGCTGTGCTTGAAAGGTTGACATAGGCCACACACCTGTGGTGGCTAGGGCATGAATAAAGATGATTCTTCCTGAAGCCTGCGTGTGAGTGAGTGATTTCACCTGGGCCTGGAACCCGGCCGGCTGGATGGAGTTGCAGAGCCATGTGGCCTGGGGTGGCAGAAAGGAATCCATCGCCATCCATCGCCATCCAGCACCATCACTAATTATTTTATGCAACAATGGAGGACAGGCTGGTGGACCAGAGGAGCCAACAGCAGGCCTGGTCTGACCAACGTGAGGGCGGAGGTGGGGCAGAGACACCAAGGAGCTGCCAAGGCAGGGCACAGAGAACTGGGGTGCAGCCAGGCCTGAGACATCAAACTAGACAAACGAACGGTGCTACTGGGGTCTTCATGTCCACCACGTGGTGCCTGTGGGCTGCTATGTGCACCTGCCACCCTAAGAGCCAGGCAAGAGGGTCTGAGGGCTAAGGGGTGGCGCCTCGGGGTTTGGAGTGGAGGCAGAGGGTCGGAGTGCAGCAGGAGTGCAGTCGAGGGGTGGGGTGGTGTCTGAGTCTTAGGGATGGAGTCGGAGGGTTGGGGGCAGAGACTAAGGGCTAGGCACAGGAGCCTGAGCATTAGAGCGGAATCTGAGGTTCGGGGGGTGGGGACTGAGGGCTAGGGGTGGACCGAAAGAGCCAGACACAGGATCTGAGAGCCAGGGAGCAAGGTCTGAGGACTCAGGGGTGGAACCTGAGGGCCAGGGGTCTGAGTCAGAGAACAAGAGGGTGGGGCCTGAGACGGAAAGACAGCCAACGGCCCCCCATCACGTGAGTGGGTGCAGAGGCCATCCGGAAGGCAGGGTCCACACAGAGCCCTTCCCACCGGCCCAGGTGGCTATGCGTCCATGGGCCACGTCCCCAGAACCAAATCCTGGAAGCACAGCTCAGAGACACCCGCACAACGGGACTGGACACAGCCGGTGGGACAAATAAACCCAGCCAGGAAGGGCAGTGAGCACTGTTCTGGGCCCCGGGACAACCCCGTCTCCCCTCACCCCCACCTTGAATGCCTTCCCACGGGCACACGGATCTCTGGAGGCCAGAGAGCAAAGAACCTCCTCAGAGCTGCCTCCCACTGGAGCCCAGGGCCAGAAGGTGCTGGAACGAGAGTGATGTTCTGTAACAGGGTTTCCCAGGCAGCCGTACTCGGGTCCAAATTTGTCCTACTGAATTTCTGGTTTGAGACTGATGCATGTGATGGTGTGAATTGTTCAGGGAGCAACATACTGAAATATAAACTTTGGAAAGATTCTTTAAGAAAAAAAATCAGGGGCCTGAGAGGTAGCACAGAGGTAAGGCTAACACCTTGCACAGGGCTGACTCGGGACGAACCTGGGTTTGATTCCCAGCATCCCATATGGTCCCCCAAGTCAGAAGCGATTTCTGAGCACCGCTGGCTATGACCCAACACCCCCCTTCCAAAAAATAAAATAAAATAAAAAGTAAAATGACAGGGCTAAGCAAAGCTCTGATTAAAAATAGAAAAAAATATCAAGGGCTGGAGAGATAGCACAGCGATAGGGTGTTTGCCTTGCATGCAGCCAACCCAGGACAGACCTGAGTTCGATCCCCGTATCCCTTATGGTTCCCTGGGCCTACCAGGAGAGATTTCTGAGTGATTCCTGAGTGCAGAGCCAGACATGAGCCTTGAGCACCGCTGTTTGGGCCCAAAACCAAATCCTTTTAAAAAGAGAGAAAACCTGGACCAGAGCTCACCCCAGACCCGTCTGATGTGGCCACGGGGCCAGCAGATGAGCCCCTCAGACGCCTCCAAGCCAGACCGGACAGGGGATACGGGTCACGTCTGGAAGCCCGCAGGGGCCGTGCAGATTCTGAGGGGTCTGTTGGTGGGGTAGGGGACTGAGCCCCAGAAAGCAGGTCAGGGCCAGTGGGAGCACAGCTGAGGGGAGGCGGGTGGGGCCGGTCCCAGTGACGGTGGGTCACTCGAGGGAGGCGGGAAAGCCAGCCAGGGGAGCCCTGTACCCCACGGCCCTGCACAGCCCCAAGGAGCCAGCTGCGGGACACCAGCACATGAGCAGGGCGGAGACCAGCATGATGAGTACTCAGAGGTGGAGCTGGGTCACCTCCCTCAGATCCCCCTCACCCCAGGCCCTCCTCCCTCATTCCTCAAACCAGAGCAATCCTCCCTGGACTCCCTCCTTCTCCCTCAAGTAACGGGGCGTGTCTCCGAGCAGAGAGAGGGGCTCTCCGCGGGGACAGGTGCTTCCCCAAGCAGACAGTCTGATGGCATTGGCAGGCAGTCTGAGGGCGACTTCCTGCAGTGCGTCTTTAGGGGCCCGAGCACTCTCTCGGAGCCTAGATCTGTGGCTCTTCCCAGCACCACTAGGGGGAGCCAGTCACAGTTGGGCCCAACTGTGCCCAGAGCTGGTGGTGTGGTGTGGTGTGGTATGATGTGGTGTGTGCCCCCCACTCCTGTGGGGGGTGGGGGGGGTGCGTGTGTGGGTGTGGCGGGGGAGTGCCACCCTCCACTCCTGACCAGCAAGGCCCACAGAGAGAGAAACCCACCCCACCCCCGAACCAGCCACCCACTCCCTTCCCTCGCCAGCCCGCCCAGGAGCACTGTGCTGGGGGTTCCCTGGGAGGAGGTGTGTTATTTACAGCCTGTCCGACGCCCGCGGGTGTAGATGGCTATGAATCAAAGATCACAACAACACACGATGCTTTGTTCTGGGGAGCTCGGGCCGGGAATTGTCGGGTGAGCCTTAATCGGAATACTAATTACTTTTCCAATCAGGCCAGGGGTGTGAACTCACTTGAAAAACTGCAGAAAACAAAATTTCATTAGTTCCTCGAAGGGATCTGGAAGGACAGGAGGGAGGGCTGTCCTGCCAGAGACGGATGTCGAGGAAGAGGAGGAGGAGGAGGAGGAGGAAGATGGGGAAAAGAATGAAGGGAGAGAAGAGAAGGAGGAGGGGAGCATGCCCCAGCCCCAACCCTAGGCCTCTGTTCTCTGGGTGACCTTGGATATCTATGTCCTGGAGGCCTTTGACATTTAAGGGTCTTTGGCCTGGAAGAGCTCACAGGGCAGCCACACTGTCTCAGGGTGCCTGCACCCTCCTCCAGGACCCCGGGACACTGCATCCTTCCAGGCCAGCCCAGGCTCCTGCAGGTACCCCCCAGCTCAGCAGACTAGCAGCCTGGAAGGGCACAAGGCGCCCCCTGTAGGTGGCCTGGAGGGAGCCAGCTTTACCCAACGCACTGAGCAGATGGGGGGGGCAGGTTCCAGGGGAGGGCAGCCCAAGGCTGGGAGGAGGGGGTGACCTAGCACAAGGACCCCGGGATCCCAGGGGGCTCAGAAAAGCACCAGCACCTCGAGGAGCATGTCAGATGTCAGCTCGTCACAGAACAGACTCGGGGTCCAAAGACAGGACGGGCCAGCAAGGGGGATTCCCACAGCTTCCAGGAACATGTGGGCAGAGACCTGGGTCCATGCGTGAACTGGAAAAGTCGTCTGAGTAAAGCGGGGCAATGTGGGAGGGAGCAGGCCCAGCTGGTGACCCAGAGCACAGTGCTGCCAACCCCATCTCCCCTCCTGCTCCCCGGAGTACCACCCCCTGAGGGTCGTGCCTCCTGGAGCCTGGAGAAGGGGTGACCCAGGCCCCTGATCCAGTGCACCCTCAGATTCCCTGCAGAGGTGAGGCCCAGCAGGGCACGGCTCATAGGAGCAAACCTGCTGTGGGGGGGCCTCCACCTACACCCCACCCCCACCCCCCGTGGAAAACTAAGCGCCCACGGGCCAAGGGAAAGGAGGCACAAAGTGCTTGCCTGGGCAGAAAGCACAAGATGGGTCTGGGGGCCCCCCAGCCTGGGATCTATACTGGGGGTGTCTTTCAGAGTCCCCCAAAGGCTGCAGGGGTGACCAGACCCCCACTTGGCCTGCACACCCTTCAGTGGGACTGGGGCACCCTCACAAGCAGGCAAGGCTGGGCCCATGGCAGCCGGACAGCAGAGCATAGCACTGGCCACCAGAGGGCACCTCTGGGCAGCAGCAAGAGCAGCTGAGGACATGGGGGAGAGTAGGCAGGGCAGTGTCTATACTGCAGGGATGCCGTGGTCAGCACAGGGCAGTGGACACAGGCCAGCTCCTGCGTGACAGATGTATGCAGATCCAGATGTCACCCACAGCCCCCACAGTCCCCATGGCTCCCATGGCCGAGGCCCCTGGACCCACCCTCTTCCCTGCCCACGGCCTGCTGTCCCTCTGCATGGGCGGCCAGAGTGAACTCGGGGACCCGGGGCCAGGGGCCAGCTCACACAGTCCCTGTGGTGCACCGGGGACGGGGGTCACAGTCGCCCTCCAGCCCAGGTGCTGCTGCATTCCTGACCCATAACTGCCCGTTTTGGCTCCCCACACCCTGTGGATGTTGAATCCCTCAAGACCCCCTTGGGTACACTCCCCCCTCCCTGTCAAGTCCCTCCAAGGCTCTGTTGATGTATTTAAAGGAATTAGTCAATGTACGTTTAAGGGATGATGACACACAACCCCCATGATGGCAGCTGGACTGGACACGTCCCCCTGCAACTGATTTTGGCCCTGAAATATAAAAAGGAGTCTGGCATATTGGGGGCCCATAAAAAGGAAAAGGCCAGAGCAGACCCTGCTCGCCTGTGGGCGAAGATAAAAGCATGCGAGATACTGCTGTTCCACCTCTATCCCTCTCTCTCTCTCTCTCTCTCTCCCTCTTCTCTGGCCGCTCTCTCGTTCTCTCCCTCTCCCAGGTCACTCAGGTGAGGTGGTAGTAGTCCCAGGCAGCTATATTTTGGCTTCCCTGCATGGGCACCTCACCCTACCTGGCAGTCGGGTCCCTCACCCTTGCAGCCTTGCAGCTTGGTGGATTTGCAGGGCTTCCTGGCGGCTGGGCCACTGCTCCATGCTCCTGACAGCCCACCTACACTGGCCTAGATATCCTCTGCCCGGACACAGGAGGCACAGAGGCCCCAGGTGCTGCCGACCTGGCTGAGGGTTCCCCCTGCTCTCCTCAGCTCAGCCTTAAGTGAGGGAAAGTCAAAGCAAGGCTTCGTGGCATCAAGAACTGGGCCCCCTAGCACCCACCAAAGAAAAGCCACAGGGCTTATAACCTCTCAGGCCATGTGCCCAGCCCTGCACCCCTGCAGGAAACAAGTTCTGGTGTGACTATGGGTCTAGGTGTTGGCCTGGGTTCTGTGTCAGACCAGAACCTAAAAGCAAGGACCCTGAGGTGGGGACTCACCCAGGCCCCAGGCTCCACCCCTGCCTGGGACTGTCCAGGCCGGGCGGGGACACAAGGCCCCCGCTGCCTTGCCCACCGGAACTCCCACACACCAAGCAAGTCACAGCCACCGAGAGGCGAGCAAGGACGCACCTCTGAAGGTTGGGGGATCAGAACCCGAGGCTGTGCCCCAGTGGTGAGCCCCCAAACCACACCTGGGCTTGCTACACACATACACACACCCCAGGCAAGCTATACACACGCATACATGAGCATATTACACACATATACATGTACACACGACCCAGTCATGTACACATGGGAATATTACACACACAGACATACTACCACACCAGCATGCACGCACACACGCGCGCGTCGCACACACACTCACACACTCACAAACACACACCTCAGGGGTCTGGAGCCTGAGCCGACAGGAAGGGTGGTCGGGGGATGAGGGGCAACTACCTGCAGGAAGTAAAAGGGGGCGACTGACCAGCTGCCCCTGGGGCAGGTACCGGTTCCAGGACAGGCACTGGGACGGACCAGCTGCCTCCCGGCCAGGTTCAGGCTGGCCAGGCCGCGAGCCACCACACGCCACCTGCTGGCGGCGTGGGGCACTGCCAGCCTGGTCATACCAGGCCACTGCCCATCACTGGGGAGCACTTGCCCTCCCTCCCCCCAGTGGCTCCGGACAGACCCCAAGATGAGAGAAGGAGGAGAGGTGGGCCTCGTACAAAGGCCCCACACCAGCTTCCTAAGAAGACCCCCGGGGCACAACTAATCCGCCAGGTTCACTCAGTACTGGGGGGGGGGGGGTACAGCAAAAGCATTGTGGAGTACTGAAGGAAGACTGTGGGAGTACTGCGAGTGTCAGGGTAAACGGCAGGAGCATGACAGGATCAATCTGTTCCTGCAAGAGTACCCACGGGAGTATTGCAGGGGTGCTGCAGGCGAAATTGTAGGAGCACTATGGCAGTGCTGGGGAGCACTACTGCAGTGCCAGGCCAGTTCTGCAGGAGCATGGAGAGTCCTGGCCCTCCCTTCAGCCCCGCCTGCCCCCGCAGCCGTACCCCCCATTCCTTGAGTGCCAGGGAACACGGGTGGCCACTCTCGACCTTCAGCGCAGGCAGCAGGACTAGTCAGGGGACCAGACGAGCTCAATAGGCCAGGGCGCATGCCAGGATGATGCTGGCAAGGGAACCTCGCGGGCACCCCGGGACCTGACACGGGTGTGCGGACTCACCGAGGTCCGTGTTGGGGCCACTCAGGAGATGCACGGAACTTGCAGAGCCTCGAGGCATCCCCTGTCACTCAAGTGCCGCCGCTGCCAGGGGGCGCCGCCTCTGCCGAGTGGTCAGGACACCAGAGTCTGCATGTGGGAGCGACTGTGAGCGCTGCAGGGAAGCGGGGGGCCACCGGCAGTCTCTGCAGGGGTAGGGGGGACAAAGTGAAGCGCTGGGCCCCTCTGGCTCCCTCCGCCCCTAGAACTGACCGGGGTTGGGGCCTGGAAAACACGGGATCCCGGAGGCAGAGGCCACAGTGGCATGGAGCTCCCCAATGCCAGCCCCACCTGTGGAGAGCAGTGGCCAGATGGGGAGAACTGCCACTGGACCAGGATGGTAGGCGGGGGGGCATGGCACACTTGGGGCACCTCTGGGTCCCCAGGCACCTCCCGCTCAAGGCCCTGTCACCAATGGACGGCCTGGAAGGTCCAGTGCTGGGGGACAGGACCCCAAGTACTTTTTTGCTCCAGGGGGCGGCCAGACAGCAGAAGGAAAAGCTGGGGATGGACAGGGTGGGGCAGGAATGCAGGCAGGGCGTGGGGGAGAGGTGCAAAGGACAGTTGCGGGCAGGGGTGCGGGGAAGATAGGTGCAGGGGTGCGGGCAGGGGTGGCCCCACCTGCAGGGCAGGCTGTGTGGCTCTCGCTGACCGTACTTGACCAGTCCGCGGGTCCCCGGCGGGCTCGGCAGGCGAGGGGCCCTGGCGCTGCTGCTGGCTGTGGTGGTGCAGGACTTGCTTTGACAGTCTCCATGACCACGGCGTGTGCAGGCGCTGGGCCGCCATGGCCAGCAGCTCATCGTCATCATCACCCGCGTCCCCATGCGTCACATTGTGTCACTCTCGAACTCCTGGAAGGTGCTGCTGCGCTTTCGTCTTGCCTGGGGTGCCAGGCGTCCGGGACGCGGGCCCCAGGGGGCTGCGGGGAAGAGGCCACGGGTCACAGGGCCCCACAGGGGGATAGTCCAGTGGGGGGGACAGCATCCGGCCACCCCATCTTGGCCAATTCACAGCTGATCCCATGCAACCCGAGAACCCAGGGTCCAGGCCTGCTGCCCTGGGCAGTGGGGGCAAGGCAGGGGCACCGGGTCACCCTGTCTGCAAGGGCAGATCAGGATAGGCTCGCCAAGGCCACACCAAGGCCCAGCCAGCCATAGGCCACAGGGAATGAGGTATACACCACTTAGGGTTGCCAGCAGGAGCCAGAGCCGGGCAGGGGGAGGCAGAATGGTGGCTCAGCCCAGCACCGGGGCCGGGCTAGTGCTGTGAGGGGGGTCAAGCGTCACTCAACTTGCTGTGCAGCAGCGGGTCAAAGGGCGGGTGCTGGGCGCCGAACACGTGCTGGATGCTGCGGGTAGGAGGCAGACGAGGGGCTCCATCAGCTGGATGCCACAGCCAAGGACCACACCAGCCATCGTCAGCCGGGACAGGTCGCCCCTCAACTGCGCCCCAGGACACTCGAGCATGTCAGTGTGCAGTGCAGGCCCAGGCCATGGGGATCCCCATAATGACAACCATGCAAAGGAAGCCCAGGCCAGCCTCCCTCGGATGTGTCCCCACCTAGACCACACCTCCTGCAGAGAGAGGTATCAGGAAAGCACCCATCATCCTATATCCTATAGGGTCCCCTGAGCACTGTCAAGTGTGATCCCAGAACACATGAGGCAGGAGTCAGCCCCGAGCACAGAGCCAGGAGTCAGCCCCAAGCAGGGCCAGGAGTGAGCCCAAGTATCCCTGGTGGGTGGCCCCAAAACCGTGTCAGTTAACAGAGGCGATAAAAGGCAAAGGCAAGGCCCTCGAGTCTGAAGCAGCTCTACCCATGAAACTAATGGGGACAGCACAGGGCAGAGACAGGAGCCAACCCCGCGACGCGGGTGCAACCCAAGTGTCACTGAAGCTGAGTGGCACTGGGTCACAGGAATAGCCTCAGCTCCAAAGTCCACAGTCCTGACAGTGCTCACAGAGCGGCTAGAAAGGACAGGACTGACCTCTGCACTGGGCATGGGGCTCAGAGCCTCTACCCAGGACCAAGGTCCACACCTGGTGGCACTGAGGGGGTCACTCCTGGCTCTGCGCTCAGAAATCACTCCTGGCGGGGTCAGGGGACCAGGTGGGATGCCTGAATCAAACGTGGATCTGTCCAGGGTCAGCCGCTTGCAAGGATATAAAGCCCTACTACCGTGCGATGCGCTCCTCTTGGCCTGGATTTTAAACCTTCTCAGTAGTGATTAAAACGTCTCATTAAGACTGACTGTTCTATGTTTTGGATGTTTGTTTGTTTGTCTCCATACATAGATTTTTTTTATTACAATCTTAATGCAGACACTTAAGTGTTATCTGAGGCATATTTCTCAACAGAAAGCCAATACTCCGTTTCTCAGAGCAAAATGCACTTTTATACTTTGATGGGCTGATTCAGATTCCACCATTCCATGTTCTTCTCTTCACTCTCATTGAACTTAACGGTTTACCTAGTTCAGTACAGGACTATTCAGAACATCATGTCTTCGTCTGGCTGGTTGGTTGGCTTTGTGGGCACAGTAATCCCCCCTATAAGAAAGCTTTACTTAAAAAAAAAATTGGGCCGGGACCGAAGAGATAGTTTGGAGGTAGGGCATTCGCCTTGCATGCAGAAGGACAGCAGTTCAAATCCCGGCATCCCCTATGGTCCCCCTAGCCTGCCATGGGTGATCTCTGAGCATAAAGCCAGGAGTTACCCCTGAGTGCCACCGGGTGTGGCCCAAAAACCAAAATAAAATTGTGAAGAAGATTAAACTGGGGCGGAGGGGCCGGCTGAGGTGGCGCTAAAGGTAAGGTGCCTGCCTTGCCTGCGCTAGCCTTGGGCGGACCGCGGTTCGATCCCCCGGTGTCCCATATGGTCCCCCAAGCCAGGAGCAACTTCTGAGCACATAGCCAGGAGTAACCCCTGAGCGTTACCGGGTGTGGCCCAAAAACCAAAAAAAAAAAAAAAAAACTGGGGCCGGAGAGATAGCATGGAGGTAAGGCGTTTGCCTTTCATGCAGGAGGTCATCGGTTCGAATCCCGGCGCCCCATATGGTCCCCCGTGCCTGCCAGGAGCAATTTCTGAGCCTGGAGCCAGGAATAACCCCTGAGCACTGCCGGGTGTGACCCAAAAACCACAAAAAAAAAAAAAAAAAAAAAAAAGAAAGATTAAAACTGATACACATAATGAAGAAAGCTCATCTCCTGAAATTCCACAACCCTGGAAATCACTGATACCTTAGTTTTGTTTTGTTTTGTTTTCAAAACTTGTCTTTCTTTTCTTTTTTAATATAAATTCTAAAAGAGGGACCAGAGCACTAGCACAGCGGGGAACACCCTTGCCTCGCACACAGCCACCTGGGTTTAATCACTACACCTCATGCTGTTCCCCTGAGTCTCACTAGGACTGACCCCTGAGCACAGAGCCAGGAGGGAGCCCTGAGCACAGCCAGTGTGAAACCCCCCACCAAATAAACTGTATGACTAACACAACTGTGACTCCCTGTATCTCAATCAAGTTCTGATAAATTAAGTCAATCTCCCTGCTGATGCTACCAGGCTGTGCCCACCTGTGCCAGCTGCCTGCACAGCACAGCGCGGCCGAGGAACCTGGCCAACAGACATGCAGGGGGCAGCTCCAGGCACCCCTTCCCACTGTCAGGGGACCACATAAGTACAGCCACACTTACAGGTGCACCTACACCACAGACCCATTGCGTGCATGCGCACGCGCACACACACACACACACACACACACACACACAACCATGCACATCTGCAAATGTGCACACTGGGGCCACGCGCCTAAAACCACACATCCGCGACCGTGAGTCTCATTTCTTGGACCCACATCACTCTTTGTGGGCACCAGCCCTGCCAGTCTCTGCATCCAGCCGTCCGCTCCGACAAGTCTACCACGTTATCACCCGCTGCAGGCGCTTTCCTGCCCCTGGAAACTCATGAATTCTTTATGCACAAACCACTTGTGTTTATTGAGCAGAAAATGTTCCAGTGAAGTTCAAGCTCAGGCTAAGGGAAACCTCGTTTTAGCTTATTCAAATTGCATTTGTAGTTGGTCGCGCAGAGATAAAGAGGAAAATGTGGAAGGGGAAAGGCCACTCGGACCCCACGGGGACGTTGAGGCCCTTCCCCAGACAGCAGCTGGTTCTGCGTTGACTTGGGCTAAAGAGACACGACAGGAAGGCACACAAACAGCACGACCTTCACGTGTGTGCCAGAGCACACATCATACATGACATACCCCACATGACTTAATTGCGCACGACATTATCTATGGCATAGCCCACATCACAAGTATGCCACGAACCATATACATGTGACATAGCCCTTCATACACACAACATGACCTGTGCCATGCATGTGACATGACCTATCCTGTACATATGATGTAGCCCATATCATGCATGCAACATATCCCACATCATATGTGTGACCTAACATTTCACACATGTAACATCAGACACATGACTAAAACTGTACCTAAAATATTACACAACCCATTTCATACATGACGACCTACTTCATATGAAGTAACCCACTTTGTACGTGTGACATAAGCCATAGTTCACGCATGTACACGATACTCAAAACACATCACACAATAATACACAAGTGCTGCCTGTGTGCACATGGAGAGAACCGCACTTCCCACATGTCTGAACCCACTCTGCACATATAACCCAGGCACTGGGCACCAGCTCTACCCGGGTGTGTCACACGCAGGAAACGCAGAAGCACACAGCAGGCAAGAAGGGCTGTGGGGAGCGGGGACTGCTGGGCACAGAGGGCAAGGACGAGGGGACAGACCTGAGGAGCTGCAGGAGGCTCCAAGGACATGAGTGATCCCACGGGTGGCCGCTCAGCAGGGACAGGACTTGGGCTACCTGCAAGCCCTTCTGGCAGTGAAGGGAAGGGATGGGGGGCACACCTGGCCCAGAGTCCATCGCCCTTCGGAAAGCTCCATTTCCCATCCACACCCCATTTTTCTATATCCAGGGAAACTCTTCTGAAGGTGGGAAACTCCGTGTTCCCACAATCAAGAGACATGTGCCAAACCTGGGGACTGCAGCTGGAGGGACACGAGAATCGAGGGCACAGCAGGCAGACATTGCCCCATGAGCATGCTCCCAGTCCTTCCCTGAGCAGTAGCTCCTGCCCACCCACAGCAGAGCCAAGCACCCAGGGCAGAGCTGAGCACCAAACACCCACATCAGAACCACCCTGGCCCTGCCCACCACACACAGATCTCTCATGGCACCAGCTGTACATGGGACATGAGACGCACCTGCAGCAAGCAACACTCATGGGCACTATTGGGTTCAGCAGGAAAGGGGCAATGTGGTTGGGGGCACGGCAGCCCCCAGGAGGGGCCTGGGGACCAGGACAAAGGCCTCTTCTAGCCCCCCCCCCAATGTCACCAGGACATGAGCCTTTCCCAGGAAGCCGGAAGCCACCGAGCAGCAGGTGGGGGAGAGACTCGGACAGGACTAGCTGCGACTATCCTCACCTGCTTCTATTTTCTGGGGCTCGATGAACGGATAAAGAGAGTTGAGCTGTGCCAGCAGGGGGCCTGGCCCCCTCTCTGCAGCTCTGCTACTTGTACAAAGGCTGAGCAGGGAGCAGAAAGGGCAATGGGACAAGCCTTCAGGATGTCCAGAGCCTGGCAAGCGGGTCCCAGCCCAAAGGAAAGGGAAGTGAGTCCATGTCCAGGAGGGAGTGATGGACCAGAAGCCGCCTGAGGCTACCCGGACCCACCACATGCCTCCCCCAGCTGAGCCCCTGAGCATGCTGGGTCTCTACAGGGGCCACTTTTTCCGTGCAAGCCCCTCCCCATGGGACCTCACAGCCCCGCACCCTGCAAACGCCTTCCTTCTACCAAGACCACCAGCAGCTGGGGCCAGGAGAAACAGTGGTACTATCCGATGACACGCCATGGAAAGCCACAGTCAGGGGTCAAAGGTGTCCACGGGCCACAATGCCACGCGCTCACTGACATCCTCCAGCTGCTGTCCCGAGGCAGGCCGGCACCAGAGCAGCTGAGAGGTCCTCCTTAGGTGGGCTCCTCGCCTTTTCGGACAGATGCTCCCAGCCCCTCTTCCTACCGCTCCTACCTGCCCAGGAGTGTGTCCCAGGGCCCTTGGAAGATCCTGGGGCTCCAGCACAGGTACAGGGCCACACGTAGAGCTCGCCGGGAAGCACCGCTCCAGGCATGAGTCCTGGAGGCCAGGAAGCCGCGGACCAGCCGTGGCTAGTGCAGGATGCCCCCAGCCCCAAGTGCTCAGATATCTTTTGCCCGCCGGAGCACAGTATCCTGCTGACCTCAACTTCAGGTCGCTCTGCCGCTCGCGGGACCCCAGGAAGCCCCATCCTGTGCCTGAGCAGGACCTTCCGACCCTCGAGCCCTGGAGCAGCTGGGCAGAGCCGCTCCTTGAGCAGTGCTCTGAGGGTACCGACGCTTGCGGTCATGCTGGGGTGCCACCGTTCTCGAGGCTCTTTGCGTTTGGGCCCTCCGGACTCGGGTCTTCAGGACTCAGAGCGGCAGTGCCCCTCGGGGCAGCTCCCAGGCACTCCCGGGACTCGGGTGCTTGGGGCGCGGTCGCCAGCCCGCTGCCTGTCTCTCTCTGCTCCACGGCCTCTGCCCAGTGCCCGGGTCCCCGTGGACTCGGACCCGCCGCGGGGAGGACTTTGGAGCCCGCACCGCTCCGGGCGGGCCCGGGTCAGCGAGGGCGCCTGCAGTCCGGGCCGTCCGGAACCAGCTCTGGGTCGGGGCCCAGGATCCAGACGGGCCCAAGCAGCAGGCGGCCCCTCGGGGCGCAGCAGCCGCACCCCTCGAGCCCCTCGGGACGGCCGAGCCTCCTGCTTGCTCCCTTGGGCCGGCCGGAGCCCCCCCAGCCCGTGACTCTGCCCATGACATGCTCTCTGACCCCCCGACCTCTGCCCTCTGACCCCCGGCCCCGTCCGCGAGTCGCCCACCTGCCCGGGACTTTGCTGTCGCCGCGCTTCCAGAACTGCTTCCTGGCGCCGTCGCTGGCCATGGCGCCTCCGCATGCCTCAGGCCCCCGAGAAGCGGCGCCCCGAGAGCGAGAGCGAACCGACAGCGAGACCGACAGCGAGGGCGGCTGCTCGACCCGGCCCGGCCCGTCCCGACCCGTCCCGGGACTCCCGCGGCCCGAAGCCGCCGCGCTTCCGCCTTCCCCCGGAAGTGGAGGCTCCCCGGGCGGAAGTCCCGCCCCCGCGCCCGGCGCGCGGCGCGCGGGGTGACGTCACTCGGCCGCGCGCGGAGATAGCGTCACCGGGGCGGGGCGAGTGGCACCGAGCGCGTCTTTTCCCGCGGGCTGGCGGGGCTGGAGGAGGAGGACGGGTCCGACCCGGGTTCGATCCCCGCCGCCCCGTCGGGTCCCCGGGGCACCGTCGGGGGCGACTCCTGAGCGCAGAGCCGGGAGGAGGAGCCCCTGAGCGCTGCTGGGAGTGACCCCTAAGCTCCCCCAGCAGTCGTCCCTGACTGGGCACCGCCGGGAGTGACCCTGAGCTCCTGAGCACTGCCAGGATGATCCCTGAGCGCAGAGCCGGGGGAGCTCCCGAGCGCCGTCTGGGCTGATCCCTGAGCATCCCCGGGAGTGATCCCTGGGCGCAGAGCCTGGAGGAACTCCAGCACACTGCTGGGAGTGATCCCTGGGCGTCCCTGGCACCACCAGGAGTGAGCCCTGAGCTCCGAGAGGAGCTTCTGAGCACTGCCAGGATGATCCCTGAGCGCAGAGCCGGGAGGAGCTCCTGAGCACCGTCTGGGGTGATCCCTGAGCATCCCCGGGAGTGATCCCTGGGCGCAGAGCCTGGAGGAACTCCAGCACACTGCTGGGAGTGATCCCTGAGCATCCGCAGTGGTCCCTAAGCATCCCTGGGCACCACCAGGAGTGAGCCCTGAGCTCCGAGAGGAGCTTCTGAGCACTGCCAGGATGATCCCAGAGCCGGGGGAGCTCCCGAGCACCGTCTGCGCTGATCCCTGGGCGCAGAGCCTGGAGGAACTCCAGCACACTGCTGGGAGTGATCCCTGGGCGTCCCTGGCACCACCAGGAGTGAGCCCTGAGCTCCGAGAGGAGCTTCTGAGCACTGCCAGGATGATCCCTGAGCACAGAGCCGGGAGGAGCTCCTGAGCACCGTCTGGGGTGATCCCTGAGCATCCCCGGGAGTGATCCCAGGGCGCAGAGCCTGGAGAACAAACTCCAGCACACTGCTGGGAGTGATCCCTGAGCATCCGCAGTGGTCCCTAAGCATCCCTGGGCACCACCAGGAGTGAGCCCTGAGCACAGCGAGGAGCAGCTCTTGAGCACTACGGGGGTGATCCCTAAGCACCACCAGGAAGGATCCCGAGCATTGTCCGGTATGTCCCAAAAAGCATCGCAACGCTCAGCCCTTGGGCTTGCCCAGCCTCACCTGGGAGGTGCACGTCAACCCTACGACGTCCGACTCCGTCCTGCGGAGAGGGACCAGACCAGCGCCCTGGAACATCCTGCCCCACATCCTGCCCCACACGCACAGGCCAACACGCCTCGGGTCACATGCTGAAGAGTGAGCAGGCAGCTCTGACGTGTGGGCCCGACTCTGGGGTCTCGGCGTGCTCTGGCCTGTGGTCTGTGGAAGGAGGAGGGAGTTTGCTCCGTCTCCGCTTACCAGCAGATGCCAGTGTTTCGCTTCTTTCTCTGTGCAAGCAGTTGTGCTGTGTTTGTGCAGGATCTGGGCCACATGTCAGCTGCCCCTCAGTTAAGGCCACACACACACATCTTTCGTGGCAGCTCCACTAGTGGTTTCTCTCAATTCGTGCCACCGAGTTATTCAGAGTTTAGGTTCCACTCCTAATGGTACTCAGGGCTTACCCCTGGCTCTGCACTCAGGGATCACTCCTAGCCATGTTGGGTGCCAGGCCTCAAACCCTGGTGGGATGCATGCATGCAAGGCAAGTGCCTTACTTTCCCCCTGAACTATCTCCCTATCCCTCCACAATGAGTTTTCTAGCCTATAACAACAAAACTTCTGCCAGCTCCTCTCTCCACACTGGACACCTTCCCCAGCCACACTATTGCACTGTTGATCTGAAAATCCTGCCGGGTGTGCCTGCCCTGTGTGTGCAACACTGACACACCTTGGTAGTTGGCAAGAGGAAGGATGTCAAACAGAAACCCTCCGTGGAGCCAGGAAACTCCCGGACCCTTGTCAGTGGATCCTCCTACATGGCCTGGTGGACTCACCCTATAGACCTCAGGGACTCTCTGGAGATTTAATATAGCCTCGAAGGATGGTGGGGAAGGATTGTAAGGGACCCAGTCGCTTACAGCCTCGGGCAAACTGGGCTCCTTCCCCATATGGGAGCACCCCCTCACTCACACAATTCCAAAATGGGTCCTAAAGCCTCATGAGCTTGCAGATGGGCAGGGAGCCATGGGGTCTCCCAGACTCAGTTGAATTGCAGACTGGAGGAGCTGACAGGCAGGACCAATGTGAAGAGGGAATGAGTAGGGGTATCCCAGAGAAGGGTGAAGTCTGGCGCTAGCTGGAGGGTCACATCCCTGCAGTATCTGCCAGGGGAGGGAAGGAACCTGGGGTTTAACCAAGAAGCTTTCAGACTGAGCAGGGATTCTTAGCAGCATGCCCTAAAATGAGCCCTTTTCCAGGACCTCAGGCCTCAGTTCCTCCCTAGTACCTAGGTTCACAGGGGGGACACTTCAGCCTGGCTGTGAGGACATGAGCCTCCCACAGAGGGCAGAGTGTGACAGCAGAGACCAGGCAGAGCAATCGGTGTTTCAGTGGCCTAGCTCATACGTAAGACAGAGGCAGCCTACACAGACCCCTGAGCCCACCAGAGGTGAGCCCTGAGCACATTGGATGTGCCTCCAAAAATAATTATACTGGTGAAATTTAGAACAAGGAAACACATTTTCAGATTTAATTGGTTGTTTTAAAATTTTCTAATAAAAATTTATTTTCAAGGGCTGGAGCCGGAGAGATAGCATGGAGGCAGGGCATTTGCCTTGCAAGCAGAAGGACAGTGGTTCAAATCCCGGCATCCCATATGGTCCCCCGAGCCTACCAGGAGAAATTTCTGAATGTAGAGCCTGGAGTAACCCCTGAGAGCTGCTGGGTGTGACCCAGACTCAAAAAACAAACCAAAGGGGCCGGCGAGGTGGCGCTAGAGGTAAGGTGTCTGCCTTGCAAGCGCTAGCCAAGGAAGGACCAAGGTTCGTTCCCCCCATGTCCCATATGGTCCCCCAAGCCAGGGGAAATTTCTGAGTGCTTAGCCAGGAGTAAACCCCTGAGCATCAAACGGGTGTGAACCGTAAAACCAAAAAAAAAAAAAAATTGTTTAACTTTGGAACCGAAGAGATAGTACAGTGGTAAGGACCCAGGTTTGATCCCTGGCATCCCATGTGGTCCCTCAAGCATGCCAGGAGAGATTTCTGAGCACAGAGCCAGGAATAACCCCCTTAAAATCGCTGGATGTGGCCCAAAAACCAATAAATAAGTAAATAAATACATTGTGTTTGTTTAAAAAAAGTTTAACTTCTGTGGGAAATTGTGTAGAGCGGGCCTGCAGCTGCAGTGACATGAAGCGCCCTGTAGATGGCACCGAGCGCAGCTAAAGTCTGATTCACAAAATGCCAACTGGTCAGAGTGGCACCTGGCCTGGCCTGGACAGTTCCCAAAGCCCCCCGGGGTGGGGGGTTTCATTCCCATGCATCTGGCCAGTTGCGGTGGAAGCAAGGCCGGAGGAGGTGCGGCCCACCCGGGTGCCCCTGGAATCCTGCAGGTCAGACACCTGCCCTGTGAGACCACTGCTGAGCACCTACTTTTGTCCCTAGAGAATTTGGGGAGTTTCCAGGAGACAGTCCCACCTCCTTCACCCATATGAATCTGGGCCCCTTGGTCAGGACCACACGAGCATCAGGACTGGTTTGTCCTGGCCCAGTCAGAGGCCCAGTGACAGCACAGCAGGAAAGGCATTTGCTTTGCATGTGGCTGACCTGGGCTCAACCCCAGCATCCCATAGGATACCCTGAGTCTAGCAGGAGTGATTTTATTTTGGTTTGGAGCCACATCAGGCAGGGGTGCTAAGGGGTTACTCCTGACTCCAGAAATTGCTCCTGGCAGGCTCAGGGGACCATATGAGATGCCGGGGATTGAATCAAGGTCTATTCCGGGTCGGCTGAGTGCAAGGCAAATGTCTAATATTGTACTATCTCTCCGGGCCCCTGACAAGAGTGATTTGTGAACACGAAGCCAGGAGGAACCCCTGCACACCATTGGGTGTGGCCAAAATCTTAAAAAAAAAAAAAGCCCTGGCCATCCTTGCAAGTGAGAAACTGCAAGTTCAAAGTTGGATCTCCCAAACTGCCCACATGCACCAGGCTCGACCTCAACAGCTCTGTCATCCAGAGCCAGACAGGCTACCTAAGACATTCATTGAGCACTGTAGCTAGTGACAAGCCTGGGAGCCTGCAAACTCCAACTCCAGCAAAGTATCCAGCACACCTGCCCGCTCCACACCAAGGCGGGAGGCCGGCGAGCGTCACGGGCCCGGGACCACTACCAGGACCAAGTGAGCGTGTGACTCTGCTCACTCCACAGAGGAAGGGGGCTCACACTCTTCTAAACTTAGGTTCTGGGCCCCCTTACTCCATCCAAAGGCAAAAAAACAGAGACAGAATTGGGGCCACCCTGTCTCAGATGAGCTAACTAGTGCCAGGAACACTTGAATCTTCTGAACCTTTCCAAAGATTTCTCTCTCCTGGAATCTTCTGGAACTACCTGGCGCTTTCTCCAGAGACCAATCTGCCATTGCATGTCTCCCCTGTGAAAGGAGGAGCTTTGCAGCTGAGTCCCCCCCACTCCCTGTGTGTAAGCATGAAGGGGGCCACATAAAGGGGAAGCTTTTCCTTCCTGCCCTGATGGAAGGAAGGAAGGGAGGAGGAGACAGGGCCTGAGGCCTAAGACCCTCATCTGAACCTAAGGCTCAGCCCCGCCTGGGCCTCCCCTTCCCCAGCCGTGAAATGGGGTCATCATGGTAAGAAGAGGGAGAGGGAGCAGGACCCAGGCAGCTGTAGCCTGAGGCCTCAGCCTCCTTGGGGATCTGTCTGTCTGCACCCCCTCCCTGCATCAGCCTCTGGCACTCCACGTGCCGCTGTCCAGCCGCGCCCACATTTCCTTGTCTGCTCGTGGCAGCCGCTGACCCTGGACGCTCTAGGCTGGTGGCCTCAGCCACACCCGAGTCTGCCCAGCGGGCACCAGCTGCCCAGACAGGCCTGAGTCACAGCACCCGCAGGGGGGTGGGGAGTCCAAGGAGGAAGCCCTAGGGACCTCGTGCCCAGCATGGCAGGATGCTCCCAGGTGCCCAGTAAACCAGGCCGGGCACCTCCGTGTGCCAGGGACCTGCTCTTCTCTGAGACACCCTCACACACACCCTCTGCTCTCCTAAAGAGCACCCAAAGCTCAGTGATCTGCTTCTGGGGGCCAGAGTGCCTTGGTCAGGCAGCCAACGGTGCTCCTGAGACTTGCCTGGCTTGGAGCACAAACGGAGCCCCCAAACCCACTGTCCTGCCCTGTTAACTCAGGGCGCAGACCAGGGGGGATGGGCAGCTTGGCATAAGTGGCCCCAAAATGCCTTCCTCTGGGAGTGGGGCACAGACAATGGGGCACAGTCAATTGTGAAGAACATGACTAGCACAGAGGGTCAGTGCTTGCTCAATGCCAGGGTGCCAGGTCTGAGACCACACAGGACAGGAGATGCAAACATGCCCTTGGCAGCCAAATGGGATCTTGGGGGTTCCCCGTGTGGGCAGGAGAAGGACACACATTGGTGCTTGGAGAAAAGGAAGGAAAATCACCCAGTGAACACTGGTCATGAGTGAGAGAACACGAGTGGGAGGCACGGGGTCTGGAAGAAGGAGTTTCGATGTCCTTCACCACAGACATGCAAAGGAGGGGGAAGCCAGCAGGAGAAGCCTACCATACTGAGGAGTTTCCTGTTTCTGGTGGCTGAAAGAAGGGGGAAGGAGTGAGGGCTGGAGGCGTGGGGAGGAGGGGTGGGGTAGGGCTGAGAATGGGAAGGGTCAGGTTGAGGAAAGGAGTGGGCAGGGTAGGGAAGGGGAGGATGAGGTGGAGAGAGGAAGGGGTGACTGAGAGAGAGGGAAGGGAAGGAGTGAGGAAGGGGAGCCTAAATTGGAGCAGACAAAGCCTCTGTGGGTGCCCAGGCCTGGTCTGGCTGCCGGGCTGCAGGGGTGAGCAGGGAGGACGGGACCAGCGGGCAGGCTGCCAAGTGCCTGGGGCCCAACAATGCCTGTGGTGGCAGAACTGGCTGGACGCCGGGACCTGGGCACCCCACTCTGCCAGGAACTGGCTTCAGTCTGCCTACAGCTGGGCAAAGGGCCCCTGCAGGCTCCTGTTCCCAGTGGAGGCCCCTGGGCAAGGAACCACAGAGAGAAGGGCGGCAGCCCAGGCTGAGGAAGGGACCAGAGAAAGGCCTCCTGAGAGGAGAGGCCAGAATGACAGTACATGGGGAAGACCTTTGCCTTGCACACGGCCAACCTGGGTTCGATCTCCGATATTCCATAGGGTCCCCTCCCAGACCCAGCCAGCCATCCAGGGTTCGATCCCCGATATTCCGTAGGGACCCCTCCCAGACCCAGCCAGGAGTGATTTCTGAGTGCAGAGCCAGGAGGAAGCCCTGAGCAAAATCCAAAATCTCTTTGTCCCTCTGACTGTCCCTCACGCACTTGAAGGGGGGCCTGACATGAAGAAAAGGTCACCTCTGTCCCCAATGCTGAGCAGAGGGGAGCCCTGACCACACCCCTCTCCCACTGATGTGACCTCATGGTGGACGCAGTGGCACCCACAGGGCAGGGCCAGCCAAAAAGGACCCAGAGCAGCAGGGGGCGCAGGGCAGGCAGGCTGAGGCTCTGCACCTAGCCTGACCTTGCAGCCCTGAGCCAGGGCCCCCCTCAGTGCACCCTGGTTGGGGTGCTCCCTTGCGTCCGGGAATCACAGTATGGGAGCCAAGGGTGGTTCCAGCCTGCCCACCTCCCCACCAGGGCCTGGGCCCAGAAAAGGGGCCCCACCGGGCACATGATCCTCAGGGCCCGGTCCTGGGAACAGGGAGCAGCCTGGAATTTTCCACACCAGGACCTGCCGCGAGTGCCCACAGACTGGCGGGGCCCCTGGCTCGTGAGCAGCTGCTAATTGCCTGGGTCGCTTCTATTTCTGCTGCAGCCCTGAATGAGGTCAACCCTCCACATGCCGAGGAGAGGTGAGCCGGCGTGGGAGCTGGCAGCCGGGCCTCTACCCTCCCTGCCTGGCACGGCCCTCACACCCAGATCAGGGGCCTCAGATGACACCAGCAGAAACGGACTTCCAGGAGCTGTGTGTGGGAAGGAGAGTCAGTCTCCAGAGCCTGCCTGGAGGAGGGAGTGCACCTGCTTTGTGTGTAGTTCCAGGCCAAGAATGGGCATCACTGATGGGGAGGTGGGCCGAGGGCACTTCCCAGACTCACCTCTCTGTGCCCAGGCTGGGGAGGCCCCGGGAACCCTCGGGGTGGATGGAGGGGTCTGGGGGCACCTGGATGCAACAAGCGCCCCAGGGGCTCTGCATTTTCTCCCTGTCTTCCCAGGGCCCAGAGGGCGCAGAGACAGGCCTAGCACCCAGTGCAGGAGGGTCCCCGGGACTCTGCCTGTCTGTCCTCTCCATGTGGGGCCACTTATCCATATTCTAACATCACAGTGCCTCTCAGACCTGGGCTGGGCACGGGGACTCATGCAAGGCCCTTCCTGGCTCGTCCATCCCCAACCCCGACACCCCCAGATGCAGCCCCTGGAGATAAGGTTTCAGGCGTTTCTCTTTTAGTGTGTTTGCTTGCACACGGCCAATCCAGGGTGGACCTGAGTTCGATCCCTGGCATCCCATATGGACTCCTGACCCTGCCAGGAGCAATGTCTGAGCACAGAGCCAGGAGTAACTCCTGAGCACCACCAGGTATGGCCAAAAAAGAAAAAACAAAAGAAAAAAAAAAAAAAAACAGGTCCAGAGAGATACAATAGCAGAAAGGGTTTGAACCGCAGCATCCTGCTGGGAGTGAACCCTGCCTGAGCACAGAGCCAGGAGTCAGCTCTGAGCACCACCAGGTGTTCCCCAAACCCAAAAACAAAGAAACAAAAACACCCAATAGGAAAGAGAACCACAGGCCCAGCACAGACCTGCCACGGTCCTTCCTGCCATCAGATCCAGGGCCACCATCCCACAGGCCTTTCCGGGGCAGCTGACACCATGGTGGACACATCAGCCTTTCTCTGCAGCCATGATGCCAACTCAGCATGGTCTCACAGAGCAGGCGGGCAGCACCAGGTGCCAGGAAGGCCCCACGGAGGATCCTGCAAGTGAAAGCTGGTTCCGACCCAAGAGTCCCGAAGGCCCAGGGCGCTCCAGCAGGGCCAGGCATGAAGCCACACCAACAGTACTCAGGAGTCCTTCTGGGCTGCTGGGGGCCCTTTATAACATGAGGGTAGATCCCAGGAGGGGCACTGAACTGTGCCCAGGACCGACTTAGAGCCTCAGTCTCAGCTCTGCAGCATCCCAGGAAGGCTGGAGATGGGCTGGGCTGGTGTTATCCCAACCAAGACCATCTGCCATCATGCCGTCACATGGCCCTGGTCACCGAAGCTGGATGGTGACAGGCAGTTACAGAGGAGCCCAGTTGAGCACTGTTTGGGAGTCCCTCTAGCAACAGTTGGAAAGAAACAGAGCAGAGACCAGGAACCAGGGCGGCAGGGAGAAGTTATCAGAGATAAAGAGACAGAAAGATGGAGGCAGGCCAAGGACAGACGCAGGAGCATTCTGGGAGGAATCTGGGGGGTGCTCAGGTGTCCTCAGCAGGCAGCTGTCTCCAGGGGGCTGGACTTGGCTACAGTGCTCTCTCCACAGTGGCCCCTCAGCTGGATGAACCGTGATATCCCCAAAGGCCCAGCTCACAATTGAGAAGCTCCTGCAATCAGGCCCCATGGGGCAGAATCAGCCACTTGGTCTTCTGTGTGCTTAGCACCAGACCAGTGCGGTCTCAGCATCAGGCACTCGGTGAGGCTCGGTGGGCTATGCCCTCCCGGCCCGCCCCAAAGCCTTCACTATCCCCTCTTGTGGCTGCGTCCCCAGGGAGGAGGCGTGAGACCACGGTGCAGCTGTCCTGTAAATAAGGCCTGGAAAGTGGGTCAGAGGGAGGCAGGGAGCAGGGCAGTGCTAGAAAGTGCCACTGGTGCCAGACCGTGTAGACAGGAGGGTCAGTGGTCATGGGATCGGATGACCCGACGACACTGTGGACTGTGGGCCAGGCAGGACAGGAAGGGGCAGTGGTGGCCTCTGTGGGGTTTGGGGTGGCTGGTGGAGACCAGGTGGAGAAAAGCCGGTCGGTGGGCACACAGGCTGCCAGCAGTGGCCTGGACACAGGCTGGGCAGAGGCAAGGGCAGGGCCAGGGGCTGGACTAAGTGGTGCCACCTCCAAGCTCCAGCTCACCTGGCAGTGGGGTTGTGCAGGTCCCCCCTGGGAAACGAGGTCACTGTGATGGCTCCAGCCTGGGCTCCACCCGGGCTGGGTGCAGTGAGTCACAGGAGCCCAGGAGAAGGTCCGGAAGTGCCATGGGCCAAGGCTGGCACCACAGGCTGAGGCCTGCCCCGGCTGCCCTGTGCTGTGTGGGGAGCAGGATCTGGACAGTAGGGTGGGCAGCACAGAGACAGAACAGGAGGGAAGCAGGGCCAGCTGCCATCTTGTCTTCTTTGGTGCCCCGGTGATGCTGTTTCTGAATCACCAGGTAGAGAGAGAACTCTTCTGGGGACCCCATAGAGAAACTATTCCAGGAGGACCCATGAAGCAACTGTTCTGACAGTTCTACAGACCCATAGAGCTGCTACTCTGAGGATTCTCCTCCAGACAAAAGCTTCAGAGATCCAACTCCAGAGATGGGGAAAGACAGCACAAGGAGGGACGCAGTCCCCCGTGATCAGAGGCCACTCACAGGCTTGCCTCCGAGCCGTCTCTCCTCTGTCCCAGAGAGCTCTGGGCGAGAGAGACAAAACGGCTTTCCTGACCCGCTGTGCTGTGTCCAAAAATTCTTAACCCCCAGTGCCACGTTGAACTTCTCCCTGGCACCCCACGTCCCTGGTTGTCCCTCTTGGGTGTCCAAGCATCATTGGGTGGAATCAAGTGTCTCTGGGCATCAGCTTGGAGCCTGTTCTTTGCCGGTAGCCAGCTGTGGGGAATGTCCCCAGCCCGGATGCACAGGAGGAGGGAGCTGACCGTCACTGGCTGACGGAATGGCACAGGGTCTGATGGGTCAGTTCTGAGCCGGGTGCCTTCCAGGTGAGAGAGAGCCACACCTCTGACCCTCTGCCAGATAGATAGATGCCCTGGATGCTTGGGCCAGGGAGGGGAGGCCTCGCTCTCTGAGACAGGCCCCAAAACTTCCCTGAGCTTCCTGGCCAGCCAGAGCGCTGCAGGCCCTCCCTGCAGCCAAGGCCTTACCCCCATTCCTGCAGGTGCCTGCATTGCATCCCAGCCTGGCAGGAGGGCCCGCTGACACCCACCGCCCCGCTCAGCGCTGGTTCCGCCTGCCCAGGAAAACACTGGCCTTCTGGAACGTGCTGCCCCGTGGTGAGCACACAGACCTCCCGGTGCGCCTGTTTCTGTGCTCACACAACGTTGCACACCCCTCTGTGCTCACACGCCTCCATGCACACACACACACACACACATACACACAGACGGGGTGCCAGGGCCCTCGCAGGCCTCCCTGCAGCCGGGCCCCCGCTTCCTCCACAGCCTGCCCGCCTCCGCCCGGCCGTCCTCCCTCCCTCCCTCCCTCGGCCCGGCGCTCACGGCCTGCCCTGCGTGCGGGTGACGGGCGACGGGCTGACGCACAGCCGCGCCCCGCCCCGCCCCGCCGCCGCCGCCGACCCGCGGGCTGCCAGGGCCGCTAACGGTCCCGCGCCGGAGCCCCCGCTCGGCTCCCGGCTCGGCCCGGCCCGGCCCGGCCCGGCGGGAAGGACGGGCGGACGGGCGGACGGGGCGATGGGGGCGGCGGCGCCGCTGCGCTCCGAGCTGTGGGTGCGGCAGCAGCGCTGCGCCGTGAGCCTGGACCCCGCGCGGGCGCTGCTGAGCTGGTGGCGGAGCCCGGGGCCCGGGGCCGGGGCCGGCAAGCCCGGCGCGGGTGAGTGGCGGGCGGGCGGGCGGACACGATGGGCAGACGGACAGACGGACGGACGGACCGACAGACACGATGGGTAGATGGACGGACGGACGGACAGTGCGAGTGAGTGGCAGGCAGACCGGCCGGCAGACAGACTGATGGACGGACGGACAGACCGACAGACAGACGGACAGACCGACGGACGGACGGACGGACAGACTGATGGACGGACAGACGGATAGACAGACCGACAGACGGACGGACAGACCGACAGACAGACGGACAGACGGACGGACAGACCGACAGACAGACGGACAGACGGACGAACGGACGGACAGACCGACAGACAGACGGACAGACGGACGGACGGACAGACCGACCGGCAGACAGACTGATGGACGGACAGACGGAAGGACGGATGGACGGACAGACCGACCGAGTGGACGAGAGATAGACTGACGGGCCGACAGACTGTGCGGTGAGTGACAGACAGACGGACAGACGGACGGGACGGACAGACAGTGCGAGTGAGTGACAGGCAGACCGACCGGCAGACAGACTGATGGACGGACAGACAGACCGAGTGGGCGACAGACAGACAGACAGACAGATCAGGACGGTGGCGCTGGTTGCCGGGAATCGGGGTTCACCAGGTCTAGGAGGTGCGGAGTCCCAGACGCGCGGGAAGTTGTGGGGCTCGGGGCAGCTCGGGGACCACTCGTGGAGCACTCAAGGGGCTCAGGGTGGTCTCAGGGGAGGCACCTGGGCCGGCGGGGTCCAAGGGGCGCTGGGGGCGCGTGGCACCACCTCTCCAGGCTCCCCTGGGCATCCTCACCCCAGTGAGTCTGCTGACTGATCCCAGGTGAACCCCCGAGGGAAGGAGGGCCGACGATCTGCCGTGGGTCGTGGGTCGGGGGCCCCCAAGAGAGCCATCGGCAGTGCAGAGCCCAGGGGATTCTTTGTGAAGCGAATGGACGGGACGATGGACTGGTTGGAGGTGGGGACAGTGCCTGTGTGGGGACCCCTGACCTCGCAGTCCCACTCTGGGAATGGAATGTCGAGGCCAGCCAGTGAGATCAAATCGGAGCTTCTGTCCGAGGGCGCAGGGAGGAGGGTCACGGGTTTGCACACACACCCCCACTTTCCAGGCACCAGCCCCCACCGCTCCTGGGCTCACTGAGTTGTCTCCTGACCAGCCGGGCACTGCAGAGGGCAGGGCAAGTCCCTTCTAGGGGCTGCCTTTGTTTTCAGTTTTGTTTCTGGTTTTTGTTTTGGTTTTGCGCCGACCCTGGAATCCCTCCTGGCCGGTCTCAGACCCAAACGTTGTGGTGGTGGTGGTGGTGGTGGTTGGGAGAATGGTACCATGGGCTTGGTACAAGGCCAGCATCTCCCCTGCCCAGACAAGCATGCAGTCACCAGGGTCAAGGCCAGCCGTCACGTTCTCCCCTGGAGCTGTCACATCCATGGGCCCTGCAGATGGGGCACATCTGGGCACACAGTTCAGTTGTGCCAGGAGGAAATGGAGGTGCCGCTACTGCTCACAGACATGGCCCAGTCCTGTGTGACAGGCTCTGGGGCCACATATTGTGCCAACCCTGTTGGCTAACAGGGGTCAACTTTATCCTCCCAGTGCATTCGGGGACTGAGGATGTTCCCCCCAACTGATGACCGGGAAAGAGCAGATCCCAGGCTAATGAGCAGAGACGCTTTATTCCATTCCAATAATGCTTCCCTAGAACCAGAGGAACTGGGGTGCGTGCAGGGTGGCAGACATAGCAGAGGCACAGCCCAGGGGGAGTGAGGCGCCAGGGAGAAGATAAGCGTGAACAATGGGGCTTAGAGATGTCTCGGGAGCAACAAGGTGACTGTAGGTGTCATCTCTCCTGGAACCAGAGTCACCATGAGGAAGGAGGGACAGACCGGAGTCGAGCCTGACAGGGAGCACTGATCGTGGGGGAGTGGCTCTCCTCTTCGTGCCGTCCTTCCCCTTCCTGGGAGCGGAGTCTCCTAAACTTTTAGATGCAAGAATTCCTGGCACAGTGCCAGAGTGATTGCACAGCGGTAGGACGCTTGTTTTGCAGAGGGATGGCCCGGGACGGACCCGGGTTCAATCTCCGGCACCCCATAGGGTGTTCCCCAATCCTGCCAGGAGCGATTTCTGAGTGCAGAGCCAGGAGGAATGCCAGCGCGCCAAAAAAAAAAAAAAAAGAATTCCTGGAACAGTTGCTTTAAGGGGTTCTGTCTGCTAGGCAGTTTGAGAACAGCATCACAAAGTTCATCCAACATATATGGACACACATGAGCACACACACATACACAGACCCATATGGTGCCAGGGCCTGGGCCAGCGGTGTGCAAGGGCATTGCCCTGTCCAACTCACCAGCTCCGAGGAGGCCTTTTCTGGTTCCATCTGTGCAGCAGCCCCCTCCAGGCCAAACCCTGGGGTTTTCTCCCTGAAGCTGCGCGGCCCCAGAAGGAAGCAGGCCCAGGAGGAGTCTCTGTAGAATGTGCTCAGAGGTCCTGCACTCCACACAGTGCTCGCTCGAGCTCAGCCCCACAGTCTGGGGAACTGAGCTGGCCCCTGGGCTGTGCTCTGTGGATGGGTTGGAGACCTGGAGCTCCTCCGACTCTTCAGGCTCAGAACCCGCCGGGGAGCCTGTGTGGATGTGGACGGAGCATGTTTGGGACGAGATGTAGGGCCCCTGATGTCAGAAAGCTGTGGCAGTGTGAGCTTGGAAGAGGCCACAGTGTGGGAAGCCCGGGGTTCCAGGGTCAGAGCTGTGTTGGGTAGCACATGTGTGTCCCTGAATTGTGTCACGTGGGATGCTGCATCTGGTGCTGTGTGTGACTACATGCGTGCTGTGTGTGCCCATTGCTCGTGTGTGCAACACGTGGGCAGCTACTTGCCATGTGTGTGCCACTCTGCAGTATCATGTGTGCCCTTGCATGCGTGTCAAGTGTGTCCTGTGTGCTGTTGCTAACTCATGTGTTTTGTTGTGTGTTGCTGTGAGTGTACTGCTGTGAGTCGTGTGTGCTGTGCGTGCTGCTACATGTTATTGTGTACATGACACATTGTGCTCTGTGCATGGCATACATTCTGAATGACATGTGTGACACAATGTATTGTGTGTATGGGACACATGTGTGGGGCATGACACATGTTATGTTGTTTGTAGCATGTGTTGCTACATGATATGGTATATGATATGTGCTACATGCATGGTATATATGTTTTGTGTATGACATGTATTGCTTGTGTGTTGTTGCATGCCTTGTTCTGCTGTGTCAGGTCTCCTGCAGGCCTCATGGGCACGAGTGTGGCTGGTGGCTCTCCTAGGACGGGTTTTCAAGGACTCTGCAGTGTGACCCCAAACTCTCCATCCAGTGCCCAGGAAAACTGGGGCATGCTACAGTCATTATATTTATATAGGGGCCGAGAGATAGCATAGTGGTAGGGCATTTGCCTTGTACAAGGCTGACCCAGGACGGACCTTGGTTCAATCCCCGGCGTCCCATATGGTCCCGAGTCTGCCAGAAGCAATTTCCGAGCACATAGCCAGGAGTAACCTCTGAGCATCACCAGGTTTGGCTCAAAAACCAATATATATATATTGAGAACACAGCAGAGAGGGCGCTGGCCTTGTATACGTTCGACCCAAGTTTAAACCCAGCACCCCATGGGGTTCCCCCGAGCACTACCAGGAGTAATCCCTGAGCACAGAGCCAGGAAAAAGTTCTGAGCACTGTCAGGTGTGGCCCCAAATAAAATAAAACAACCCATTTCTTTCTGGTTCGAAAAAGTAATTGTTTTTTTTATTTACAAAAACAAACCTAAGAAACAAAACACACAACTCCCACAGGAAATTGCACAGGGGGAAAGAGTTGGCTCCTAAGCAGTGAGTGTCACTGTATTTGTATTTTTACACTGCTGGGCGTGTAGGGACCTGGGTTTGCCTGAAACTCCCCTCTCTGCCCCCACCTAGACTTGCCGTGACTCCTCCAAGCCCGACACATGTCGAATGTTAAGCGTTTGACCTTCGGAATAAACCGGCCTTTAAATAGGCATGATCTGGGACCGGAGCTCTGTGGACACCCCCTTGCCCCCCACAATCCTCCATCTGTCCTGCACATCCAAGGGTACCTGAGCAGACTGAGGCTCCCTGAGGGTGAGGAATGCAAGAGACCTTTGAAGGCAGCTATAGACAGGCCCAGGCCAAGGCAGGAGGAATGAAGGTGGCCACACCAAGGTCAGCCCTGGCCGCCAGCCAGCCTGGCTCTGTGCCAACGCCGCCGCCGGGCCCAGCACACCCTTTCCTCCTTCCTCACTCACACTGACCTGAACAGCTGCCCTGTACAGCATCCGTGGGGAGAGTGGGGCCCGTCCCAGCATGTGGCCTGAGGGAGCTGTGAGGCCTTGGCCAGCTTCCTGCAGGGCCAGTGCCCCTTCCTAGCCTCTGCACTGACCTTTCTGAGGTCCCTGTGTGTCCAGTCTGATGGAGGAGTTGGGTGGAAATGGCGTCCACGTCCCTTGGCTGGCCCTTCCCCTGACTGTGAGCTCTGCTGTGCCTACAGTGGTAGGGCATTTGCCTTGCTGACCCAGGACAGACCTAGGTTTGATCCCCAGCGTCCCATATGGTCCCCAGAGCCAGGAGCAATTTCTGAACACATAGCCAAGAGTAAGCCCTGAGCATCACTAGGTATGGCCCAAAAAGCCAAAAAAAATTTTTTTTCAGTTCTGGTTGAGGCCAGAGCAATAACACAGCGGGCAGGAAGTTTGCCTGGCATGTAGCCAACCCAGGTTCGATCCCTGGCATCCCATAGGGTCCTCTGAGCCTGTCAGGAGTAATTTCTGAGCACCGTCAAATGTGGTCCAAATGTAAAAAGTTATGGGTTGGAGAGCCTTACGAAGGAGAGGGTGCTCGCTTTGCATGTCACTGTTCAGTGCCCGCACCTCATAGGATCCCTCCCAGCCCGACCAGGAGTGAGTCCTGAGAATAGAGCCAGGACTGAGCCCTAAGCACAGAACCAGGAGTCAGCCCTGAGCTTTGTGGGGAGTGGTTCCACCACCCCCCAATAGACAAAATATTTTTAAATTCTGAAATTTCCATGTTTCTTTTTTTTTTTTTTTTTTGGTTTTTGGGTCACACCCGGCAGTGCTCAGGGGTACTCCTGGCTGTCTGCTCAGAAATAGCTCCTGGCAGGCACGTGGGGGGGGGTGCGGGGGGGACCATATGGGACACCGGGATTCAAACCAACCACCCTTGGTCCTGGATCGGCTGCTTGCAAGGCAAATGCCGCTGTGCTATATCTCTGGGCCCAATTTCCATGTTTCTAGTCATTTTCTTTTAGGGGCACAGAAGACCTCTCTGACAACCTTCCACCCAGCACTGCACCTCTGGTCCATCAGTACTGGGGCGCTTGGTGCTTGGGGTACCAGAGATCCCCCCCAGGTCGCACTGGACCCTTCTTCTTGCTTCCTTTCTCCAGGGGGAATTTCTCTCTCCACCGTTTGTTTATCTGGTGCTAAGGCCTCTATCACAGTGTGGGCGACCCAGCTGGCTGAGTGGTGCCAGAACCAGAACCCCTTTCCTGCCAGGTTGTGCCCTTCCCTGTGCTCTCTTTGGCCTGTTGTGTGCCCTACTGGCCCCTGTCCACCCGCTCCACTGCCCCACAGCTGTGCCTGCATGAGTTTGCCATTGTGGGAGGCCGGGACTTGGGGCTTGGGGCTGTGAGGGCCTGTGCCCTGAGCCTCTGGGCTGGCCTCGGGGGACCGGGCACGTGTCTGGGCTGCTTGGAGCCCACAGACACTCTGGCTGGCTGGTACTCCTGCCCCTTGGGGTCCCCAGTCACATGTGGTGCAAAGCATCTCTAAGGGGCTCTGAGCGCATCCCACCCTCCCAGCTCCCTGGCCTGCTGGTGGCAGCAGGCAGTCTCCAGCCGAGAAGGGTTTGCTCTCGGGGTGCAACTGAGCTGTCGGGGACCACCCATGCCAGCCTCATGGGCACACTGGGCTGGGGGCAGCTCTGGTGCTCCTGGGCCTCATCCCAAGAGGCATCTGGCTAGGTATACCCAGGACCTGCCTGCCTGCCTGCCACGGCCTTTTCCAGGGCTCAAACCCGGGCCATAGGGCCTACCTCCCACTGGGCACTGCCTGGCCTGTGGACCCCAGGCCGGGCAGACAGTGCTGTGGGGGCTTTGGTGGACTTCACCTCTCAGACAGATTGTGTGACAGATGCTTCTGGGGGACACCTGGACAGTGTTTGCTGGGGAGAAGGGTCTGGCCCCTTTGGGTATTAATGACAGGGTGACCCGAGGGGCTCGGAGCTGGGTCCCAGTCATACAGCCCGGACAATTCCGGCCCCTGATAGCCCCTTATCAGAGTGGGGTATAAGCGGACAGCGCTGGAGGGGGAGAGAGGGGAGCTGGCAGTTGGGGCAGCAGGCACAGATCAGTTGTGCTGGAGGCGGGTCCCTCCCTGGAGTCACTTCACTGCGCCCCTATACCGTTAGGACGAGGGTTGCTGATTGGGTGCCCAGAACCCTCAAGGAAGATGCTCATTAGCGACACTTGGGGGCACAGGAGTCCCGTGTAGTATTTCTGCCCGGGTTAGTCTCTGGTTGTCTCAAGGCCTGTGGCAGGCACTGGTCACGCACACTGCCCTTCCCCCTGCCCAGGAACCCCACGCTCTCTTTGGCCCCGCAGACCTCTGTGCCCAGAGCGTGTCCTGCAAGCCAGGTGCCAAGTCTGGTCTACCAGTCAGGCTCCGTGCCACCCTGGCCTGGCACCTTGTGCGAGGGTGCCCCCCCCCCCGCCACACAGACCCGCAGTCCCCCTGTCCCCCCAGGATGGCTTGTTCCTGGGGAGTGAGACTTGGAGATGCCTCTCAGGCCCCCACCACCTCCCCATGCCCAGACCAAGGTCCTTGTGGGCCTCAGCGCTCTTGCGCTCACTCCCACGGCCCGTGCTGAGGGGCAGGCCGGTCTGTGCCCTCTCTGATGCCTGTGTGTGCCCACAGATGCCTGCTGTGTGCCCGTGTCGGAGATCATCGCTGTGGAAGAGGCGGATGGGGCGCCCCACGTGGGTGGGAAGTGGCAGAAGATGGAGAAGCCTTATGCCTTCACAGGTGCGCCGAAGGTAGACCCTGGGCGGCCTTGGGGCCTGCAGGGTCATGGGGGGTAGGGGGCTGGTGTGCAGGGGAGAGTGTGGGGAGCTGGGAGCTGGGGTGAAGCCTAGCATGCACGCCTCCCCCTGCTGACTGCCGACTGAGCTGTCCCTGCAGTGCACTGTGTGAAGCGGCGTCGACGGCACCGCTGGAAGTGGGCACAGGTGACCTTCAGCTGCACCGAGGAGCCGCTGTGCCAGCTCTGGCTGCAGACGCTGAGGGACCAGCTGGGGAAGCTGAGTACGTGCCCGTGGCGGGGCAGTGCCCATCCTGGGGTGGCCAGGTGTGACCTGGAGCAGGGCAGGGGGTTCAGGGCAGGAGCAGGCCGGGGTCCTCTTTCTCTCTCGAACCTGGGGCCTCACGCATGCTCTGCCTACTGACCCATCTCCCCTTCCACATGTCTCTTTCCTCACTGTTGTGTTGGGGTTTCTCCCAAGCAATGTTCAAGGGAGCCTGTGACCAGCAGGACCCGAGATTGTGTGTGAACTTGAAAGAGGACCCTGGGGTCCCATCAGCTGACTCACTGTGGCCCCCAACCCCTCCGTGGCCTGATGGTGGGTCGCTCACCCCACGCCCCGTGTCCCTCATGTGTTTGCAGCCTGCAGACCAAAACATCTACTGGTCTTCATCAACCCTTTTGGGGGGAAGGGGAAGGGCAAGAAGCTTTACGAGAGGAAGGTGGCACCCCTCTTCCTGTTGGCCTCCATCAGCACAGACGTCATCGGTGAGACCCGGGGCCTCTCTGTGTCCCCACGCCCTGTATGTGCTTCTTTGTTTCCTGTATGTGCTCAGGGGCTACTCCCAGCTCTGTGCTCGAGGGTGCTGGAGGGACCTTGGGCAGCTGGAGTTCCAACCCTAGGCCTTCTGCACGCAGAGCCCGTGCTCACTCAGACCCCAGCACTATCTCCCCAGTGCCCACATGAGTGAGTGATATTTTGGGTTTTGAACCACAACTGATGGTGCTCAGGGCTGACTCCTGTCTCTGTGCTCAGGAACCACTCCTGGCAGACTCAGGGAACCCTATGGGATGCTGGGGACCGAACCCAGGTCAGCCACATGCAGGGAAATGCCCCCCCCCCACTGTGCTATCGCTCTGGCCCAATGTAAGACTTTTTTTTTGAAGGAACACGAGGGCCATGTCCTTCACGCACTGGGTGTTCCAGCTACGGGATAGGGTGCCTGAGGAGTGTGTGTGTGAGGGGGGGTGTCACCGGCCCTGCCAGGGAGGAGCCAGGAGCGTGACCCACCTTTTTGTCTCTCATCAGTTACGGACCAACCCAATCAAGCCCGAGACAAGCTGTATGAGGCCAATCTGGAGAAGTTTGATGGGTGAGAGGGCAGGGTGGGTGACATGCACCCACCTCAGTGGGCCCCGTGGGAAAGTGTCCCCAATATGTCCCCTGAAAATGAGGGTGCATAGGAATTGTGCGGGTGTAGCTCAGCTCCAGGACAGGCAAGCTGTGTCCTGGCCACAACTCATGTTGTGGGGGGTGAGGGAGTGAGTGGACCGTGTCCCCAAGAGAGCAGATTCCGGGGTGCAGGTGGGCTCAGCAAGGACAAGCAGGGAGTTACGAGCTGTGGTGAGGGCTGACAGTGGTGGAGAATGGGGGTGGGGGAGATCTTGGTCACCTTTGGAACTAGTTTCTACTCAGGGACAGTGCTGGGGGCAGCTGCGGCCAGGGGATGCAGGGATCAGAGTGGATAGTGGCCAGTGGGGTGTCAGCCGAGATGTGGGTGCATCTGGGAGCACCTCCTCATTGCCAATCTGGGTAGCTGGGAGCACTTTCCCTTTGCCAGTCTGGGCATGGGGTGCCAAGCTGCCGTATGCCCCAAGGGTCTGAGCTCTGCATCCACCCTATGCTTTCTCTGTCCCCAGGCAAGCTTGGGAAGGGAAAGATGGGATTCTCCAGAGGGTCGCTGTGCCTGGATACCCCAGGATGGACACGCGACCTTGGAAGAGGGGGTCTTGGGTGTGGTGGAGAATGGGGGGCAGACCAGCCTTCTGGGGTGTCAGACAGGCTCAGTGGGAGCTCGGGGGCAGGTGCCCGGGATCAGGGTGAGGTCCAGGTCCTTCTGGTGTTGGGGCTCTTACTGCAGACCTCAGGTGGGTCACTGAGGACCCCAAGGGGTTGGGGGGCTGCTGGGGGCCCTAACCCCCCTCCCTACACCCCAGGCTCGTGTGTGTTGGCGGGGACGGCATGTTCAGCGAGCTCCTGCACGGCCTCATCGGGAGGACGCAGAGGGACGCGGGCGTGGACCAGAACAACCCCCGAGCAGCGCTGGTGCCCAGCCCAATGCGCATTGGCATCATTCCGGCAGGTAGGGCCCTTGCTCCCGGGCTGCCCACCAGGCCGTGGAGGGGCTGCTCTGGCCACGCCCCTTGACCGTTTGACCACGCCCACGACATAGGCCACGCCCGCACAGTCCCAGCGGTCTTCCTTCTCTGGCCACGCCCATTGCCTTTTGTGTCTCTGGCCACGCCCACCTATCTCTGCCACGCCCACACACCCACACTGGCCTTCATGCCTCTGACCACGCCCACACAACCTGGGCCACGCCCTCCATGTATGACCACGCCCACCCCCTTAGGCCACGCACCTCCCGCCCTGACCACCCCTGCACAGTCTGGCCCACACAGCCCTGCGACCCTGCTCTTGGCCCGCATTTTCCTCTCACCAGCTCCCACACCTCTGCTCGCTTCCGTCCCACAGCCAGGCCCCCCTGTCTCCACAGGAGCCCCCTTGTGACACCCCAGCAGATCCCAAGCCCCCAGAGGCGCCTCTCCCGGTGTTAGTCACGCAGAGGGCCATCTGCTCGGGTTTGCAGTGGCAGAGGCTGTGCGTGTTTTCTGCTCGGGGCTGTCAGCTTGGTTTTCAAGTGTGAGGGCGCAGGGCAGTTCCTTTCTCCTGGGCCGGAAAGGGAGGGGGTCCAACTCGGCACCACTTCCTTTCCCTGAGGTCCCTCGCAGTGTCTGGGGCCTGCCAGGGGACTGTGTGCAGCTGGTGTTTGTCTCAAAGGAAAGCCCCATTGTCTGGACCCCCCAGATTACTGAGGACCCGCTCTCTCGCTCCTCAGGGTCCACCGACTGCGTGTGCTTCTCCACAGTGGGCGTCAACGATGCGGAAACGTCGGCCCTGCACATCATTGTGGGTGGGTCCTGGAGCCCAGCTGCTGGCCCCCCCCCACCCTGATTTTCTGTGCCCAAAGACGGGAGACCCTCTGAGACTCTGATGGTCCTGCCCAGGGGCTTGGGGAGCATGTCCAGGGAGTGCCCGGCTGCCAGTCTGCCCCCACCCCCCACATGTCCTTGTGCATCTGGTGCTGGGGCCCAGGCCCATCCTGACCTTCCTGGCCAGAGCCCCAGGATCACAGATCTCACTTGGGGGAATCCCCACCAGGAAGCTGGGCACCTCCCGAGTTCACAAGTGCCCCACTCCCACCCTGGTCCCCGTGGGCATCTGTTATCACAGAAGCATCATGTTTAAGAATCTTCATCAGGGGACAGAGCGATAGAACAGCAGGGAGGGTATTTGCCTTGCACGCAGCAGACCCAGGTTTGATCCCCAGAATCTCATTGTGTCCCCTGAGCCTGCCAGGAGTGACTTTTGAGCACAGAGCCGGAAATAAGCCCTAAGCATCACCGGGTGTGGGCCCCCAAACAAGAACCTCTCGTTTGGGATCGAAGACTGGATCCAAGCGTGTATCTCAGGGCAGGGGGTCACTGGTGCCCGGGCTTAAGCCCAGCATCCATGCCCAGCAGGGTCCCATCATCATGGCACCATCTCAGCTCGGTGTCCAGTTTCTATGCCACCAAGCTCAGTGCAACATCCCATCACAACGTCACAAGACTGGTTCCTCTATCTTTCATCACTGTGCCTACCCGCTGGTCCGCTAGGGCTGCTTGGGAAATCCCTGCCACCCCATTGTGGCTTGAATGCAGGCAGATGCCCCGCCTAAGGGAGTCCGACCTCCAACCCCTTCCTCCTGCAGGGGACTCGCTGCCCATGGACGTGTCCTCGGTGCATCACAGCCGCACACTTCTGCGCTACTCCGTGTCACTGCTGGGTTATGGCTTCTACGGGGACGTAGTCAAGGACAGTGAGAAGAAACGCTGGATGGGCCCCGTCAGATATGAGTTTTCAGGTGATGACGCCCACCTGAGAGCGAGGGGTGGACGAGCACGAAACGAAACGGGCGTGAGTGTGAGGGGAATCTCTGATGACCTGAGTCACGTTGGCATTCTCTGTCGTCGTCACAGCAGGCTTGCAGCTTCTGCTCTGGCCCCCACATACATCCCTGGGGACCTGTCTGGGGCTTGCTGATGAGGACAGGCGGGTGAAGGACAGGGTGGGGTGGGTCAGATCCCAGCTGGGGCTCAGGGGCCCTGCTGGCATCGCACAGACAGACCCTGCCCAGGAGGAGTTAGTGACGTGTGTCCTTGTGGTTGTGTGTCCGCAGGAGTCAAGACCTTTTTCACGCATCACTGTTACGAGGGCACCGTGGCTTTCCTGCCGGCTCAGCACACCGTGGGGTCTCCGAGGGCTGGGAAGCCCTGCCGGGCCGGGTGAGCCCCTTCCCACGGTCTGGGTATGGGCAGGGATCCCCCAACACCCACTGTGGGTGCAGAGGCGGAGCTGAGGAACTGGGTCTCGTGGGGGTTTCCCCGGACATCTCAGATTTCTGCAGACATGCCTCCTGCTACCTGGGCACGGGAGAGGCTGAGGGGCAGGAGCGGCACCCACTTCCTCCATTTTGGTGCAGCTGGTACCAACAGCCATGCCAGATGGGGGTGGGTCTCAGCTCCTCCCACTGGTGTGGGCAGCCCTGGCCAGCTTTGACATCAGCAAAGCCCCCGAACCTGGCATAGTGCTGCTGGCACCGGGGAACACGCACACGGCCTCCCAGCATTGTCCCTCTGGCCCTGCGCCCCCCAACCCCAGGCTCTCAGTCCCCAGAGCAGAGACAGACAGACACAGCTTTCTGCTGCTCTGTTGAGCACAGGAAGAACCTGCAGCTTTGATGCCTGGTTTCCTGGGATGGCCCAGAATTGAGCCTGGAGTGTCCCAGCTTGCCCATAGCTGAGCCGGCCCTTTCCTGGCCTACTGAGCATTTGGGGCAACTGTAAGTGTGGAAGCAGGAGGTGCCTGGGCCTGACTCTGTCTGGGTCGTGTCGCAGGGGGCGCTGGTGAAGCCTCTGAAGTCATCTGGCGTGAAGGACCAGCAAGGGTCGTGCCAGCTCCTTGTGTGGGTGTGGGTGGAGGGGAACATGTGTGTGAAGGGAATGGCCATGTATGCGGTGTGGTCTTCTGAGCATGTGTGTACTTGTGTGAATGTAAAGGCTGTGCGTGCATGCCCGTGTGGGTTCCGTGTGTGTGCATGCATGCGTGTTCATGCATGTATGTGAATGAGTATTGGCCGTGTGCAGGCCCCATGTGAGTCTGGAGGGGAACCTGCCCTTTCCCCATAGGTGCTTCGTCTGCCGGCAGAGCAAACAGCAGCTGGAGGAGGAACAGAAGAAGGCGCTGTACGGCCTGGAGAACGCGGGTGAGCTGGGGTACCCTCAGAGAGGGGAGCCGTGACCCCCAAGCCATGCCCCTTCCTGTCCCCCTCAACGTGCCTGGTGGTAGCCCCTGTTCCTATCTCTGGGGCAGCAGAGGGTTACCAGGCACCCACCCGCACCCGGCCCGCTGTCTGTCACCCCACAGCCCAGTGGGCAGCTCAACGGGGGTGGGCTGCGTGTGCCCTGACCCTGCTCCTGTCCTGTGTGCCTGGGTGCCTGTCTGTCTGTCTGTCTCCTGGTCCTGCCCCCACCAGTGGATCAGGAGCCAGCTTTGCTAGGGCCAGCGGCAGGTCTCCCGGGAGCTGCTCGGGGTCCTGTCCAGACTCCCTTACAGTGCTCTCTGTCCACAGAAGACATGGAAGAGTGGAAGGTAGTCTGTGGCAAGTTCCTGGCCATCAACGCCACCAACATGTCCTGTGCTTGTCCCCGGAGCCCTCGGGGCCTGTCCCCGGCCGCCCACCTGGGGGACGGCTCTTCAGACCTGATCCTCATCCGCAAGTGCTCCCGGCTCAACTTCCTCAGGTTTCTCATCAGACTCACCAACCAGTCAGACCAGGTGAGGGGCCTGGCCCAACCCGGCCCAGCTGCTGGCCCCACGGCCTGGCTCCCGGGGAAGGCACAAGCAGCTCAGAGTGTGGAGACCACGGGCCCCGGTGCCCCACCCACCTCTGCACCCCAGAGATAAGACCCCACCCCATACTGCTGGATCTCCCAGTACCCATTAAGACCCACTGCCCACCCCCACACCAAGCTCTAGTGGCATTCAGGATCTTCACTTGAATTTTGCACGACAGTTTTTCCCCTACGGTGGGTGTTAGTTTGAGCCACACACGACATGGCAGTGCTCACGGCTGACTCCTGGCTCTGTGCTCGGGGATTCCTCCTGGCTAGACTTGGGGGGTCAGGGGGCTGAACCTAGGTCAGCTGCGGGCAAGGCAAGCACCTTCCCACTGTACTCGTCCTTGTTTCCTTTGTTTTTATTTTGGACCATACCCAGCCATGCTCAGGAGTTACTCTTGGCTCTGCTCAGCAATCACTCCTGGGAGGCTCGGGGGACCCTATGTGATATCCAGGATTGAACCTGGTTGGCCAGGACAAACACGATCGTGCTGTGCTTGCTCTCTCTGGGGCCCCCGTTCCCTGGTGTGTTTTTTGTTTTTTTTTTTTTTGTTTTTTTTTTTTGAAACTCGTCTTTGTGATGGCTTCTAATCCTGCTTTACGAGGCGTTCACATTGTGCCTGTTGGAAAGAGAACAGAAGAAGTCTCCCGGTTCCACCCAGCCACTTCCGCATGCCTGGGCGTGTGTGGGCTGTGCCCGGGTGGGGTTTCTCACCAGGCCCCAAAGGCAGGGATGCCCCTGAGCTGGAGAGGGAGGATGAACCCCTCTGGGCGGCCAGGCTGTCCTCCCCATTAAGCCTGGGGAGTGGAGTCCCTGTGGTGCCCAGGGGCTCTAGGGCCACTCCCAGCCCAGCTTCTGTACTTGGATACTACACTGCACAGAGCTAAAAGGGAGAGGTCTTTGGGTCCTGGAGCCCTAGGTCAGAGGAAAGTGCGCTTGCCTTGCATGTGGCTGACCCGGGTTCAACTCCCGGTATCCTACAGTGTTGCCTGAGCCTGCCAGGAGTTATTCCTGAGCACAGAGCCTGGAGAAACTCCTAAGCACTGAGCCAGGAGTAACCTCTGAGCACTGCCAGGTGTAGCCCCCAAACCAAAACAAAAAGAAATTTAAAAAAGGGGTGAGGCTGCTGGAGGCTGTAGTGACAGGTCAGTGGGGAGGGCAACTGCCTTGCTGACCTTCATTCAGTTCTCCTGTAGGGTCCCTTGAGTCCAGCAGGAGTGACCCCCTGAGCACCTCTGGGGGGCCCTTGGAGGCCCCTGCAGCCCCCCACAAGCCTCCATCATGACCCTCCCCTCTGCACCGTAGTTTGACTTCACTTTTGTGGAAGTTCATCGTGTGAAGAGGTTCCAGTTCACATCCAAGGCTGTGGAGGACCAGGAGGACGCCGAGGTCCGGGAGGACCGGACGGGTCTGGGGCGTATCTGCAGCGACCAGCCCTCGGCCTGCAGCGCGACGCCCCCTGGATCCTGGAACTGTGATGGGGAGGTGATGAGCAGCCCCCAGCTGGAAGTCAGGTGAGAGGCCGGGCTGCCCAGAGCTTTCGGGGGTTTGTGCCTCTGGACGGGGGACCAGGCTGAGAAGGTGGTGTGTGGTCAGGAACATACCCCCCACTTTCAGGTGCCCTACCCCCACACACAGGTGGGGCCCTGCACACCTGCAGGATTTCATTGTATTCGTATTAAAACTAATCTAATTACACTGTTATGTAAGCAGATGAAACACCAGGAAAGAAGATCTTTTCCCATAGGAAAACCAACTATTCAAAATATTTTTTTCTGGATTTTTTTGGGGCCATACCTGGCACTGTGCTCTGGGGTCCCTGTGAGATGCTGGGGATCAAACATTCTACCCACTGTACTTCAAAATACTTTTTTTTTTTCCATGCCCAGTGGTGTTCAAGGGTTACTCCTGGCTCTGTGCTCAGAAATCATGCCTGGTGGATTTAGGGGACCACCCTAGGAGATGCCAGAGATTGAACTGGGTCGACTTGTGCAAGGCAAATGCCTGTACTAACGCTCTGGCCCCTCATACCACCCACCCCAAATCCAGTCAAAACCCTTTTAAGTAGCTCTGAAGTTCAGCCAGGTCAGAGCTCAGACCGAAGGGAACAGAGGATTCTAGAAGGTTCTAGATGCCTGAGGTGGGACACCTTTGGAGGGGTGGATTTCAGGCCCTCGAGCTGAGTGTCCTATGGGACACCCACTTCCCCTTGAGCACCCCAACACTGTTCCCGTCAGGAGAAACGGTAACAATTGGAGGACCAGGCTATGAGGGGCCCCAAATACATGGACTGGGCCAGCCAGGCCCAGCTCTGCACCGGGCCGAGGTGCAGGAACTGTGGGGCCACTTGCTCCACTCCGGGTGGAGACAGAGGCACTTGCAGGGAGCATTTCTGGCACCTGAAGGGGTCCATTAGCTGGCGCTGGGCGAGTCAGCGATGGGCAATGGGCTGTGTGTGTGTGTGTGTGTGTGTGTGTGTGTGTGTGTGTGTGTGTGTGTGTGTGAGAAAGCGTGTGAATGCCTGAGTGTGAGTGAATGTTGGTATGTTTGTGTGACTTTGTGAATGTGTGTACAAGTGTGAATGTCTGCGTGTGATTTGTGTGTGTGAATGTGAGTGAATGAGGAAATGTCAGTGTGTGTGAACTTGAGTGCAAATGAGTGTGCGTGGCCTCTGTGACCTGTGGCTCACCGTGACCTTTGCCCTCAGGGTCCACTGTCAGCTGGTGCATCTCTTCGCTAGAGGGATCGAAGAGGACGAGAAACCGGGCTACGACAGCTGAGCCCCCAACGGGCTGGACCCTGGACTCTGGGACCCCGAGACCCCCAACCGTCCTGCTGCGGGTCCTTCCCATGTAGAAGTTTATTTTTGATAGTTTCCTCTTGGCTTTAGAGAAGTCAGGTCCCGGGGCTCAGGGATCCCAGCTCTGCCCCTGCTCTGCACCGCCCTCCTGCGGCCCCAGGTGGGTCTCAGGCTGCTCCCGTGACTCCTGAGATGCAGGCCCAACTGTGGGGCCTGAAACCCGTCTCTGTGACCGGGTTGGGGCAGTGGTGGTGGGGGGTCTGCTGGGCCCCCTCAACCCAGCTCCTTGACCTCTGGGGCCTCAGTGCCCAGCTGCAGCGCTGGGCAGTGCCCAAGCAAGCCCCGTGGGGGGGGGCAGAGTCCACCATCCAGGCACCGAGACAATCGCAGGGAGACCCCAGGGGCCCAGGAGAGTGTCTGCACCGGGCATGGGGCATGTCCACCTGGGCCAGCATCGGCGAATCAGCGGGGATGGGGACAACGCGGAGCCATCCGTGTGGTGTGGGAGACTGAGGGGGCCCGAGGTTTTGGGGCTCCCCGAGCCAGACCCACCCAGCTGCCTGGTGCCGCTTCCAGCTGAGGCTTCTTTGCACCTTCTCGTTGTCTTGTCTTTGCCACCAGCGCTGCAGAGCTGCATCTCCTGCCCCTGCCCGGCCTGCATGGACCTGGCCATGCCCCCTTGGACACTCACAGCCCTGTCCCCGCTCTCCATTCTCCCCACCCGGGCTGGGCCTTGCACGTTGGTGGTGACTTCATGTCCCATGGGCCTTCTGGAAGCCAGGCTTGTGGCAGGGCCATGTGGGGGAGATCGAGGACCCCTCAGTCTGGACCCTTTAGTTCCACACCTAAGCGCTGTCTCCCATCTTCCTACACCTGGATGGGGAACTTGGACTGTTTCTCTCTGGTCTCTGCAGTTCATGGTGGCAGTGTGTGTGTGTGTGTGTGTGTGTGTGTGTGTGTGTGTGTGTGTGTGACGGGACCAGGGTGAGCTTGCCTGACCATTGGGTTCTAGGCTTTGCTCCCGTGTGTGTGTGTGTGTGTGTGTGTGTGTGTGTGTGTGTGTGTGTGTGTGTGACGGGACCAGGGTGAGCTTGCCTGACCATTGGGTTCTAGGCTTTGCTCCCTGCTGGCAGTGTGTGTGTGTGTGTGTGTGTGTGGGTTCTAGGCTTTGCTCCCTGCTGGCAGTGTGTGTGTGTGTGTGTGTGTGTGTGTGTGTGTGTGTGTGTGTGTGTGTGTGTGTGTGTGACGGGACCAGGGTGAGCTTGCCTGACCATTGGGTTCTAGGCTTTGCTCCCTGCTGGGCATGGGACACCCAGGACTCAGGATGCCTGTCACAGGGCGAGTCTGCATTTTTCCTTCCTTCCTTCCTTCCTTCCTTCCTTCCTTCCTTCCTTCCTTCCTTCCTTCCTTCCTTTCTTTTTTTTTTTTTGGTTTTTGGGTCACACCCGGCAGCGCTCAGGGGTTATTCCTGGCTCTATGTTCAGAAATCACTCCTAGCAGGCTTGGAGGACCCTAAGGGATGCCGGAATTTGAACCACCATCCATCTGTATGCAAGGCAAATGCCTTACCTCCATGCTATCTCTCTGGCCCGAGTCTGCATTTCTTCCCAGGACCTGCCCAACTATGGAGGGGCTCCACACAGGGCTGCTCAGGCTGAAACCGAGGTGCCCTGCCCATATGCCCATATGCCTGCAGTGTGTGGCCTGGCGAGAGAGGTTCTGGGGGTGCCGGCACTCAGGATTCAGCTGGGATACGGGGGCCCCCCACCTGGGCTGATTTAGGCAGGAAGCAGGAAGGGAGGGGAAGGAAGGGGGCGGCTTTGTGTCTAGTCTTGCTGGTTCGAGATTAGAGGAGCGACTTGGATTTGTCTGAAATGCAGGAATAGAGCGACTTTGGGCAGAATCCGGCCATTGTCCTTGGACCAATTTCCAAAGCCGAGTGTGTTTGGGAAACAGTTCCCGGAAGAGTGAGCTGGGGGTGGGAGAATGCTCCCCAAATTCCCTGTGGACGAATCTCCCAGAACTCATGGGCCCTTGACCCATCTCCCAATCCCCCTCAGCACAGGTTACCCATGATCCTGTCTGTCCCCTCATCCCTCATGGCCCAGGCATCCGGCAGGCCCATCCCCCATCCCCACCCCACCCCCAGAGACCCCCAGCCTTGCTCCTGGGCCCATGTGAACAGACTACAGGGGTTGCAGGTGTAGCCGAGACACTGCTCGGTGGCCTGAAGCGAGCGTCCCTGTGTCCTGTGTGGGCCAAACCTGGGCCCCCCATCCGTTGGAGCAATTCCAAGGTTATCCCCACTCCCATCCCTTCTCTTCCCCCAGCACCAGTGGCCATGGCTGGGCCCCACGTTAGCACAAACCATTTCCAGTTTATTTAAATAAAAAGTATAATTTATACAAGACTCTGTTGTTTAAACAAACGAGGTTTTCTTGAAAAACATCTCAGGGTAGGTTTGTTCAGCTTTGTGCATGGCACCGTGTCCTCGTGAGTCACAGGGTGGCTTGGGCCAGCGCCCACTCTGGGACGTGGCACAGGGCCAGCGTCCCCCCAGGCCGGTTCACAGGCCAGTGCCCACCGGGACAGCTCATAGCCAGCATCCGTGTCCAAACACACCCAGCAGCACATTGGCAAGACACTGGTTGGCTTAGCCCGGACATGCGGGCCACCACACGGTCAGTTTCATCTGTTTCTCCTCAAAAGCCACCCCCCGATTCTGCGAGCTCCCAGGCTACCCAGGTCCAGAAGGAGGCCCCTGCCCTGCCTTGGACCTGGGGATCCTGAGGTGTGAGGGTCCCTCCACCCACAGCAGCCAGTTTCTCTGCGGTGCCACAACACAGACTCATCTACAGGCCCACTCAAGCTTTCACACTGCTCCGCACCCCAGCTCTGGGCATGGGGCCCCCTCACGTGGCCCCAGGCTACGTGTTCCGGCCCCGGTGGCCTCAGCACTCCTGTACCCGTGCATGTGCCCTCAACCCACCAGCTGACTCACTCTGCCCCTGGCACGACCAGCAAGGGCAACACAGACCGGTGCCACTGTCCCTCACCCAGACCAGCCAACGAGGATCAGAGCGCAGGTAAAAATCACATCTGAAAAATGATACAAAAATAAGGAAAAAACGGCTTTTGCTCTCTGTAAAAAATAGAAGCTTCTGTTTCTTCAAAAACCCACCATTTCCCGTGATGCCCGAAGACGCAGGACAAATAGGGCGGGGAGGGGCGGCGGGGCCAGTGGGTGCCAGCCCGTCAGCTCCTGCCCCTTTCTGCACCCCTGGGGAGCCTTATCTGTGAGGGGACCTCCCTCCTCAGATCTCCTCAGGGTCTGCAGCATCCTGGGTACCCCGAGTGGTCAGCTCAGGGTCCGTCAAGGTTCCCTCCGAGGTCCATACTGCGGAGTCCCCTGGGCCAAAGGCCACAGGCCCGAGATGTCACAATGACCAGTTTCCATCCGAGAACACCGAATTCCTCTGCACCCTGCTTCTTGCCGGGGCCACCCCGAGATCCTGGTGCTGAGGCTCCCCATGCCCTGTGGCGGCCGCTCTCGGCTATGGCTTTGGTTGGAAAAGCTGCAGCTTGCGAGTCCCTCCCGGGTCTTCCTCGCAGCCAGGACTCCGCCAGTGGGTCCCAGCTGCCCTGGCCAAGCTCCCCGGGGCTGGCAGGTACTGGGGTCAGCACCAAGGACCGTGGCCGAGGAGGACCAGGCCGCCCCAGTGCCTGTCCCGCTCCCCGATGGTCGAGAACGCAAAAGAAACAGAACCGGCAGCCGGCCGAGCCCTCCACCCCGCTAGGTGTCACTGGTTGTGGCCGCAGCCGCTGCCGCTGCCGCCGCCGTGATCTTAGCGTACTGGCCGTAGATGGTCTCGAAGGCCTCGTCACGGTGCACCATGGCGCCGAACACCAGGGGCTGCGGGGACACGTGTGTGAGCTGCCGCCCGCCACCCACCAGCAGCTGCCCCTCGCCACATCCCGGCCGCCCCGCGCTCACTTTCTGGGTGGACGGCGTGGACACGGCGATGCCCATGCCAGAGCCAGGCAGCACGGAGAGGACTTTGTACTGCAAGGGGAGAAAAGTGCTCAGCACGAGGTGCTCACTTCCGCACCCTCCTCCCACGACAGTAGGACTCAGGGTGGGGGACGTGGGACTGAGTCTGTCCCAGACAGACCCTGGGGCTGGGGTCCTCCAAGATGAGGGAGGGTGGGAGGGGGGGATTTCTGGGTCCGTTTTTCCAACACCCCACCCACCCCCCCATGTTCCCTTCTCTTGGGCCACAGGGGGTCAGGCTGTTTGTGGGTTATGCTTGGGGAGAGGGCAGCTCTTCTTGTCTGGTAGTTTGACTCGCAACCAAGACAAATTGGGGAGCAAACGGCCCCCCTGAGCAATTGCAAATTGGGGCCAGCACCCCGCATGCTCTCCCATTCCCATCGGTGTGAGCAGGCTGGCCTGGCCCTGTAAACTTCTAGAAGCGGTGCCCCACCCCTGAATCCCATGGAGCTGGGAGGGGGCCCCTAGGTAAAACCTTCTGGATGTCTGTGATGTCCACCAGCTTAATGACTTTGTTCCTCTTGGAGGACCCGGATCGGGAGCTCTCAAAGCACAGGTAACTACAGTGGGCAGACGGGAGGAAGCCCTGAAGCCACCAGGGCCAGCATTCCAGGGTGGGGGGCGGGGAGAGGGCAGACCCTGAAATGCCAGGGGTCTGGTGGGGATTCCCCAAAGAGGAGTGTGGACCCTGCCCAGGGTGCAGCCCTCATGGTCTGTCATGCACTGGCACCCAGTGGTGGGCCCGACAGAAAGGCAAAGAGGACAGCCTGGGGAAGAGGACAGGGCTGTCCCGTAGCAGGCGGGCACTCACTTCTCGGTCACGTAGAGCACCCCGTTACGGATGTAATCCGTGGGCATCTTCCGGTCTCTGTTGATGAGGCAACAACGCCAGCCGCTCTCACAAGCTAGGGGGGCACACTGGCTCATTTCTGTCCGACATGCCCAGCCGCCCTCTGCCCCCAAGGCTCCATCGGGTGGCGGCCTGGGACCCAGTGCCGTGTTCTCTCTTTTGGGGACACCAGGATAAAAGCACCCAGCACAGCATCCCCAAGAGCCTGTTGTGGCTCTCAGAGGGGGGTCAGGGAAAGAGCCCACATGGGGGTCTGCATGGGAATGCCTTCCTGGAGGCGGGGTCACCCCCCAGGCCTTGGATCTGCCCTGTGCCCCCCTCACCTGCCAGTGGGCGCTCGTTGTCTGTCAGGTTGAAGATCTCGTGGAAAGTTCCCTTCTTGGGGCCGTGGACGCGGCCTGTGTCCTCGTCCCTGCTCAGGCCGGCAGGCGCACTGGCCACGTAGCTGCGGGCAGAGGTGGTCTGCACCTGGGGGGGGGGCAGGAGTCGGCAGGGCAGCTCCCCATCCTGCGCCCTGCACCCGCAACCTTGCCTCATGCACCCCCTATTGTGGATGGACCAGCCCTGCCCTGCCCTGCCAACTTGTGGCCCAGGCTAGCACGGGGCCATGCAGGAGGAAGGAGCCCAGCTGGGACACAGAGGCCTGTGGCTGAGGCTAGGTCAGGGATGCTTGCTGGGCCCTGGGCTCACCCACCCTGCGGGCAGCAGCGGCACTGTTGCGCTCCTTGAGCTGGGGGTCGGTGGGAAGGCCGGTCCAGATGATGTAGGGGGTGTCGTACTTGGCTCGCAGCCGGGGGCAACGTTTGAAGATGAAGTCGATGAGGAAGAACTTGACGCCCGCGTAGAGTCCTGGACGGGGACAGCAGCTCGTGGGGACATGGAGGAGGAGCCAGGCAGTGGGGAGGACGGCGAGAAGCCTGCCACCCCCGCCCCCTGGGAGGGCCAGAGAAGGGGAATTCCCCCCCACACACACTTACCCAAAACCAACCCCACCAGGCGGTAGGGGAGGAAGCAGGAGGTGAGGAAGGCAGCCCACAAGACGAAGTACAGCTTCTGAGTGACCTCGGGCTGCACCCACATGAACAGGCTGTGGAGGGGCAGGGTTCGGAGGTTCAGGAGACTCAGGGGGTTCAAGGGGACTAAGGGATTTGGGGGTTCAGGGGTTCATGGAAGTTAGGGTTCAGGGACACTCAGGGAGACTCAAGGGGTTCAGGGGATTCAGGGGGCTCAGGGATTTAGGGGCCAGAGGACTCAGGATATTCAGGGAAACTCGGGGTTCAGAGGACTCAGGGATTTAGGGAGTTGAGGGGACCCAGGATATTCAGGGAAATGTGGGGGTTCAGGGGTTCATGAAACCTGGGATTGGGGGACTCAGGGGATTCAAGGGGTTCAGGGGTTCAGAGAACCACAAGAAACTCAAAAGGTTTAGGGGTTCAGGGAGGCTCAGAGATTTAGGGAAGTCAGTGGGACTCAGGATATTCAGGGAAATCCAGAGGGTTCAGGGGGGTACAAAGAGCTCAGTGGGAATCAGGAGGTTCAGGGGGTTCTGGGAACCATAAGAGACTGAGGGATTCAGGGGACTCAGGGAGTTCAGGGGGACCCAGCAGAGTTCAGGGCCCAGCACCCATGGATTGGCGGCCTCCACTCACTTCTTGATCTTCTCCAGGATGTCAGCCATCTTGCCAAAGAGGTTCTGGGGGTGGGGAGCACAGCAGTGAGGACTCAAACCCTGGTCAGGGCTGGCAGGGCCCTACAGCCCCCTGGACCTGCCCAGTCCTGCCAGGCCCAGCTAGGGGCATGGCTGGCCAGAAGCACAGGAGAAGGCACAGGGGGTGGGAGGGGCAGGTACTGCCTCAGACCAGGGACAAGCTGCCCCGGGCTTGTTTCCCCAACAGCACGGCCCACAGGATACCTGGGCTTTCTGGGCCACGTCCAGTACCAGCTGGAACTTCTCAGATACAGTCAGGTCCTCCTTTGGGGGCTCCTGCGGGTGGGAGGGACACCCCAAGGTGGAACATGCCAAGCCCAGCATAACCCAGACATGACCCGTCATGGACTGGACACGCCTCTACACACCCCCAAAACAACAACAATAGGGGCCAGAGCGATAGCACATAGTAGGGCATTTGCCTTAAATCCGACCAACACGGGCCCGGAGAGATAGCACAGCGGCATTTGCCTTGCAAACAGCTGATCCAGGACCAAAGGTGGTTGGTTTGAATCCCGGTGTCCCATAGGGTCTCCCGTGCCTGCCAGGAGCTATTTCTGAGCAGACAGCCAGGAGTAACCCCTGAGCAACGCCGGGTGTGGCCCAAACACCAAAAAAAAAAAAAAAAAATCCGACCAACACAGGGCCAGAGAGGTAGCATGAAGGTAGTGTGTTTGCCTTGCATGCAGAAGGATGGTGGTTCGAATCCCAGCATCCCATATGGTCCCCCGTGCCTGCCAGGGGCGATTTCTGAACATAGAGCCAGGAGTAACCCCCGAGCACTGCCGGATGTGACCCAAAAACAAAAACAAAAAAAAAAACAAAAAAAGAAACAAACAAAAGAAATGGGACTAACACAGGACGAACAGTGGATTGAATCCCAGCATCCCACATGGTCCCCATGCCTGCCAGGAGTGATTTCTGAGCAGAGCCAGGAGTAACCCCTGAATGCTGCCAGGTGTGACCCCCCCCAAAAAAACTACACGCCCTGACATAAACCCAATACCTCAGCATGCCCTGACATGGGCTTGACACCCCCCAACATGGGCTAGACACGCCCCAACTCACCCTGGTACAGGCCCAACATGGGTCCGACACACCCCTACATGCCCTGATATAGGCCCGATATACTCCAGCATGCCCAAACATTGGCCAGACACGCCCCAACTTGCCCTGACACAGGCCCAACATGTCCAAACATGGCCTGATACAGGCCTGACATGCCCCAACACAGCCAAGACTGCAGACACCCCCACTCCCCACACTGCACTCCACAGGCAGGGAAACCGAGGCAGGCAGAACAAGACCTGGGGCCAGAAAGGTGCTCTGGGCCGGAGAGATAGCATGGAGGTAAGGCGTTTGCCTTTCATGCAGGAGGTCATCGGTTCGAATCCCGGCGCCCCATATGGTCCCCTGTGCCTGCCAGGAGCAATTTCTGAGCCTGGAGCCAGGAATAACCCCTGAGCACTGCCAGGTGTGACCCAAAAACCAAAAAAAAAAAAAAAAAAAAAAAAAGAAAGGTGCTCTAAGAAAGATGCATCACGGGTTTACATCACAGCACACATGCTCGAGCACTGAGGCAGGAGTCACCCAGGAGCACTGTGGTGCTCCCAGACTAGGGATGGGGACCAGCCTCTGCACCCCCAAAAAAGCCCCCAGGGACTCCTGATGCCAGGAGAGCTCTGGCCTGCAGTTCTGAGATGTTGGTCCATCAGGAGGTGCCTCATCTCCCTCAATCCCGCATGGCCCTCGTGGCTCACCTACTCACCCCAGCACCCACCCTCACAGCCTGCCTCCCCTCCTCCGGTAGCCCCTTGCCCTGCCTCCCAGCCTATCCTCCCCACCCCACCCTGCACCCATCCTCATCCCTGCCTCCCTCATCACTGCACGCACATGCCCTGGTTCACAGGGGGGCCACAGACTCACCACCACCTCGGAGATCTCGGGAACGATGCTCCACTGGATCCGCCAGCCCCTGCCAAGCCAAACATGGCCTCAGCCAGACCTCCAGGGACTCTTTCCCCAGTCTCAGCCAAACCCGCTGACGGTACCCGTCTCCCGGCCCCCCAGGTCTCACAGGCCACATTTCTATGGGGCTGATTCTGGGGTACAGTACTGCAGGGCAGGCCCCGGGCTCTGTCCCAGCAGCCTCCCATGTTCAGCTGGGAACCAGGGCAGTGTATCTGCATCAGTGGGGGATCCCGAGGGCATCTGCTTTCTGTTTCTGCCAAGCCCCCCACGGGAAGGGGGGGTTTCTGTGGGCGTTTGACCAACACAAGGCCTTTCCCTCGGGCTGATCTCGAGTCTGGCCCTGGCATACCCCGACCCACCTCATGGGTGGCGGGGCAGAGTGGAAAGGAGGGGACACAGGGGACGCCCTACCTGGCGATGAGGTAGTTGAGAGACAGCCTCAGGATGGCCAGAAACAGGAACATGGGCACAGCCCAGCCGTGCCACACGGCGTTGATGTATACCTGAAGGGGTGTGTGGTGAGGGGCACAGGATCCCACTGGGGGCGGCCACAGCACGTGTCTCAGACAAAGGGCCCAGAGGGGGCTGTCCCCGGCAGGTGGGTGAGGGCCCGTGGGGCGGGTTTGAGCAGCTCAGAGGGTCTGTGCTGGGCGGGGGCAGGGAGCCACCCAGGACTGTCCCCAGAAGCCACAGGCGTCTCCCTGGGGCAGGAGAGACAGACTCACGGTGAAGGCGATGGCAGACGTGTAGACCGAGTACCAGTCAGACAAGGCTGAGAGGTTCCGCAAGAAGCTTGTCACGGGCCTGGCCCCGCGCTCTGGGGACATGACAGAAGTGGGCGGGTGACACTGTCAGACCTTCGTGAGGGTAGAAGGCTGCACCGGGGGGCGGGGGAGGGGGGGGACCACGAAGATGCAGTTGCCCCTGATGACCCACACTTGGGTACCCCAACCCCGACTCCTGAGGAGCTTTGGGGGTAACTCTGGGGGCCCCTGAGCTCCCACCACTCAGGGCCAAGGGTCCTAGGACTTTGGGGGATCTGCCCTGCCACCAGCGCCCCCCTTTCAAGGACGAAAAAAAGCTAGGTGGACACTGAGCCCTGTCTCCTCCCCCGGGGCCAGCTACTCACTCAGGCGTCGCATGTTTTCCGTTAACCTGCAAATGGGGGCACAAAGCTGAGTCTGGGGGAACGGGAGTGGGGGAGAGTGTGTCCCCCAGACCCACAGCCACGGCCACCGGAGTCCAGGTAACCCAGACAGGGACACCTGGTTTGGAAGGGAGCCTGGGGATCCCCAAAGTCCCTTGTGTCCTCACACAGCCTCCAGGGTCCCCCCGCAGCCCTCCGTGTCCCCTCATGCCCCCACCCCCGTCCCTGCCAGCCTCAGCCCAGTCCTGATCCCCTGGTGCCTGGTCCGGACCCCACCTGCGGGCACTGAGAGGCTCCTCAGCCTCCACCGGGCTCTCCTCAGGCTGGAAGCGGAAGTCCTCCAGGTACTCCCCAAAGTGCTCGTACAGCCATTTCTGCATCCGTGCACACAGCCCCTGGCCCCGCCGCTCTGTGGGCCAAGGCGAGGCCGTGAGGGACACCCCCTACACTTCCCCCATTTGGGAAGGCAAAGCCCCAAACTCTTCCACCCGTTCCCAGAGGAGAAGACCTGCAGGTCCAGCAGGTGCCCTGGGCAGGGGTGGGGCAGTTGTGTGTAAGTTCGCACAGGTGTGTGTGTATGCGTGTGTGTACATGTGTGTTTGTGCGTGTGCATGCACGAACGTGTGTTCAGTCATGCAAGTATCCCTCTGCCTTGGGCACAGGCATATCAGGCCCCAGAGTGGTCCCATCCCAGGACACACTGAAGGGGCCCATGGGGTGTCCCAGGTCTGAGAGCTTGGGTCACTTCCGGGGACGTGGGTCCCTGCAGGCTCAAACAGGCCTCAGTTCCAGGTTTCAGGACCGGGAAGCCTGCAGGTGGCGCTGTGGCCCCACAATTAAAGCTGGGAAATTCGCAGAGAAGTGAAAAGCTGGGTTGTGCCACCCCTCCTGGGAAGGGGCAGGGAGATGGGGTGTGGGCCAGTCCCGGAGCCCCATGATCATGCAGAGGTGCAACAAGTCTGTCCCCGTGGACAAGAATTCGGTGTCCATGTCCTCAGGCTGTGCTCAAAGGTCAGAATGTGCAGGTGATGGGACGGTGCCTGGCGGGAGGGGCTGCCCGTCTGCACAGACACAGAGCCCCTGCACGGCAACTGGTGGTATGGGGGTGCTCCCCAACCCCACGCTGGGGCCACAGCCTGGGGCCAGGCTGTGAGAGGCCCTTGGTGGGCAGAGGGGGCAGGAGGGGCAGGGCCGGTCCCTCACCCTCTCAGAGGCAGGGTCTCTGATGAACCCTGAACAACTCTCTGGGCCTGCTGACTCAACAGGGTACCAGGCAGCACCCACCACGGCCCACCCAGCCCCATCCTATCCATCTGTCCGTCTGTCTGTCTGTCCTGCCTGGCTTACCTGCTCCGTTTCCGGCAGGGACGGGTCCTCTAGGGGGCTGCTGGGACGCCTGCTCCTCGGCTCTGAGAAGGGTACGGGGTGAGTGCGGGACGGGGCCAGCTCTGCCACCACTGACCTGAGCCCCTGGGAATCCCATCTGTCCAGCAGCCCTCCAGCCCCCACGGCCAGCCGCGCACGCGCTCTCTCGCTCGATCCACCTGGCCTTGAGCGCCTCCTGCACCCTCTGCTCCAGCTCCACCCGCCGTTGCCGTTCCCGCTCCAGCTCCTGCCGCAGGGCCTCGGCGTTGGTCTCTTCCCGAAGCTTCCGCAGCTCCTCCTCTGCGAAGACATCAGTGGTCTTGAAGGAGGCTGTCTGAGTGACCCCTCCTTTGGGACAGGGGCCGCTCAGTGAGCCTGTGCCTGTCCCAAGTGGGCTCTGAGCTGGGAGTGAGCCCTGAGCACAGAGCCAGGAGTGAGCCCTGAGCAGAGAGACATAGTGAATTTAGAGTAATGAGACCCCTGACCCACCCCCCACCCCCGAACTTCTGCACTCAGCGTCTCAGGACTGGCCCAGCCTGACCCAGCCAGGTCTCCTCTCCCTCCACTGGACACTCGCAGCCACCAAGGCAGCCCGGGCTCCTCTGTCCATTAGGGCTGTGCCACAGGCCCCCTGGACCACATCCCCTGAACATTTCCAACCAGCCGACAGGAGCCTGCAGGGCTCAGAAATGAAGGACAGACTCCCCCAGACACTCCCTTTCCTTGAGCACCCCCAGGGGTGTGGGATACCAGCTCCCCCACAACCCACAGCCTGGGATACGCAGAAACATTGGCTGAAGCGTCTCATTTATTTGCGAGTGCTGAGTGACGGGTGTCCCCCTGGACAATACTCCAACCCTGACCCCCACGATCCACCTCCAGTGTTGCTGCTGCCTTCTGGGGGTCCCCTGGGGGCTCAGGCAGGGAACGTGTCCCCTCAAGCTAGCTGGGAGCCAGGAGCTGGTGACCCCAGGCCTTAGGCCCGGCCCAGCCTGGCCCACACCGGTGGCTTCCCTCAGACCCAAAGGCAGGGAAGTGACCGGCAGGCCCTCGTGAACGCCAGCTGCCTCCTTCCTACCACAGGGACAGCGGGACAGACCCCTAGGTCACCTGCCCACCACTGTCTCCAAAAGGGCATTTCCGAAAGCCTGTTGTCCCCACAGTGCAGAGTGGAGACTCCTTAGGGTCAGGGACAAAGGAGTCTGGTCTGAGAACGTGTGTGCTGGGGACCAGAGGCCCAGAGGCTCACAGAAGTAGGGCGGGAACGCAGGACAGGTGACTCCTGACCTACACAGACATGCCTGCCAGCCCTCCCCCCAACCAAAGAACCAAGGCCCAGTGCTCAGGCCAGGCCCGGTCGGAGCAGCTGACCGTGGGACATAGTCCCCTCCCCAGCCTTCCCGTGGAGACCCCGTCTTCCCCACTCACGCAGAAAGTGTTTCTCCAACAAGGCGATTTCCAGGTGGCCTTTGAGCTCATTAAGCCGGTCAGATTCAGTGCGGTGGAAATCGGGGATGCCGGCGGCCATGACGGTTCCCGGCCCCGCCTGGAGGGAAGGGGACAGTGGCTGGGGCGACACCAAGTGTCAAGCCAGTGTGACCAGAGGGAGCCCCAGGGACAGGTGAGGGGGAAGGGAGAGATGGAAGAGACTCTAGGGGGAGATTGTGCAGATCCCAGGAATGGGGACCGGTTAGAAGTCGCAGCTGCAGGCCCTGAGTGGGGAGTATCCTGGTGTCGGGGTAAATGTCCCTGGAGGGTCAGAGCAAGAGTACAGCAGTAGGGCATTTGCCTTGCATGTGGCTGAGCCAGGATGGAACTGGGTTTGATCCCCAGAGTCCCATATGGTCCCCCAAGCCAGGAGAGATTTCTGAGTGCATAGCCAGGAGTTACCCCTGGTTTTGGATGTGGCCCCAAAACAAACAATAAAAAGCAAATGTCCCAGGGATGGTCCCAAGGCGGGGACCTGCTCCACGATGCCACATGCTTGCCTTGGGGTCCTCTATGGCCCCCACCCAATGCCCAGCCCCTGACGAGCCTTTATCTGCTTGAACACAGCCAGGGGCTGCCTTGGGCACCAGCCCGGCTGCGCTAGGGCAGCAGACAAGCGCAGGGTGTGGGCGGGTGCTGCCAGTCCTGGCGCCAAGACACGCCCTGGCATGGGCCGCCAGCCACTAGCAGCCACCACAGTGCCCAGCTGGGCCCAAAGCACCCTGGGGCTAAGAGGGCCGTCTCCATGCCTGACCCACCCCCGCTGTCCCCCTCAGCCCCTTGCGGGTGGACTCACAGGGTCCCGGATCTCCTCACTGTCTCGGGGCGTGGCCCGTGGGGCCCTCAGAGGCGGCTCATCCCCGCACTCAGTGTCCGAGGCATTGGGGGACTCGGCCAGGTCGAGGAAGTCGTCGCGCTTGTGACTTCTGAACCTGATCTTGTCCAGCTTCCTCAGCATGTTCAGCAGCGACGGCCCTGGCTTCAGCCTCGCATGTCGGTCAGGGTCCCTGTGGTGGGGGGATGAGAGGTCACTGCCTGCCAGACAAATGGACTCCCATGCCTGGCGATCCCACGCACAGCAGTCTCGAACTCTGACCCCTCGCAAGGTGCAGCCAAGGCTCTAGCCAGACACATGGGGTACATGGGGCAGCACAGAGGCCCGGGGAGCAGGGGGCAGGGACGTGACCAGCCCACATGCTCTCCCTGAACTGTAGCAGCAGCTGGATCCAGCCACGCCTGAGACCCATGCACAGACCTCAGACGCCTCCACCCAGAGCAGCCACAGCTCCTCAGTCACCCTGACGCACACAAACCCAGGCCCCCTTAAGATCCAAGTGAGCCCAGGTTTAGGGTCTGAGGGGACTTGGGGAGGGAACTGACATGCACACCCTGGGGTGCAGTGAGTAGGGCTGAGGGAGCCCAGAACCACAATGCTCCAGAGAAGAGCCTCGGTGAAGAGCTGGGACAGCATGGCTGAACACACACAAGTGCGTGTGCAAACACAATACACCAACGTGTGCAAACACACACATGTGAGTGAAACCAGGCCACAGCCATCACGGCAGCCACTGGCACAGTCCCACACTGGGGGGATTGTAGGTTCAGCAAATTCCAGACAGAGCAGCCTTCGGCGGGGACATAGCCCCCACCCAGGTCAGCTCTTGAACTTGGCAAAGACAACGCAGCCTGAGAGGGCAGGGGGTGGGGCTGTAGGGGGCTGAGGACAAGGTGGCCACAATTCTATTCTGGGGACGGAAATCGGGCCACGATCAGGAGACACGAGATGGCTGAGCTGCAGGGCAGAGCTCAGCTCTAGAGGGGCTGATCTGTCCCTCCCTCCCTCCCTCCCTCCTTCTCTCTTCCTTCTTTCTTTTCTTCCTCATTTCTCCTTCCTTCCTTCTTCCTTCCTTCCTCCCTCCCTCCCTCCCTCCCTTCCTTCCTCCCTCCCTCCCTCCTTCCATCCCAGAGAAGCCATGAAAGATGACAAAGCTCAACCCTGCCCCACCGACACGCAGAGGTCCTGCATCAGCCCCAGCCCCACCGACTAATACCCCCCCCACCAACCCCCCAGCACAAGTCTCCTAAGACCACACACCCTCTCCAGGGCCCCCAGACAAGAACCTGAGGCCACAGAACCCAGGGCCCTGCCAGAGTAACCCCATATGAAGGCCTGTTTCCAGGAGAGGCCCCACCATGAGGGCTCGGATGTCCCCCACCTCACAACTCCCACACACTCTTCCAGAACTCGAGGGACCAGGCACAGCGCCTGCACCCAGCCAGCCCCTCACCAACCCCTCACATGCACCCCAGAGAGGGGGCTCAGTTTGGCAGGATCCCTGCCCCTGGCTGTACGTGGAGCTGAGGCTGAGAGAGCACCTGCCCTGAGCTGCAGGGGTGGGTGAGAGCGAGGCAGGGGGGCTTCAGCAGGGATTGAGGGGCCCAGTCACAGGCCTGCTGGGAGCTGGCCCAAGGCGCACAAAAGCGGCAGTGTTTGAGACAAGCTGAACCTGGACCCTGGCCCGTGGGAGTGGGGGGAGTGGTCCCCACTCTTGGAGGGCTCCCCATGTCCCATCCACCCACCCCTGGCTGCCCACACCCCGCAGAGGCCCCCCAGGTTCCCCCTACTGGTTAGGCGTAGTCCCAGGAAGCAGCGTCTGTCCCACAGGAAGCAGCTCTTGCCTAAACCACAAGGAAAATCCCGGGGGGTTGAGCAAGAACCGAGGTCGCCCCCCCCACCCCACCCCCGCCACCTCTGCTGACCACCTGGCTGTTGGCCAGGTCCCCTTTCTCAGGGACAACAGGCCTGAATCTCAAGGCAGAGGCGGCTAGGCGGCAGGTCGAGATACCCCCTGGGTGTCCAAGCTGGCCCTGATCACGGGAGGAGGGGGACGGGCATTTCTTCCCCAGGAAAGCGTCCACAGACCCGAGCTAGAGCTGGGCAGGCCCGGCTTAAACAGGCTGCTGGGTGCAGCGGGTGGAGTTGATTTTGGGGGGCTGCCATGGACAACAGAGAAGGACGGAGTTCAGGGACAGAAGGGGGCCTGCGATCCCAGAAGGGGAGAGCATGGCTGCAGCAGTGTCTGGCACTCACAGCCAGGCTTGCCGAGAAACACCGAAAATTCGAGAGGGGCCAGAAAGATACCTAGTGGGTAGAGCATTTGCCTTGCACGCAGCCGACTTGGGACAGGCCCAGGTTCGAACCCCGGCATACCATAAGGTACCCCGAGTCTGCCAGGAGCAATTTCTGAACAAAGGGCTAGGAGTTACCTCTGAAAACTGCCAGGTGTGACCCCCCCAAAAAACAAAATAAATAAATAAACCAATAAAATATTATTTTAAAGAAATGCTGAGAAACAGCAACCTGGTGACCCCAGAGTCCACGCATGGCACAGAGTGTGGGTCCTGTGATATTTGGGTCCTTGTTCCTTCACAAATATTCCACTGTGGTCAAACTCCTTCCTGACACCTTGCAGTGTTCAGTGCCATCACTCCAGGTGGGTAACCCCCCCAGGGAAGGGGGTGGCCAGGGTCACTGAAAGACCAGAGCCTGAAGAGTGGGGCGGCTGCCCGGGTGGTACCTTGCACCTGGGATTCTGCTACCTCCACCTTGCCCACTGTGCCACGGGAACTGGGCAGGACCACAGGATGCGGAGTTGGAGGGGAAGGAACTGGAGCATGGCATCTTCCACCACCCCAAGGCACAGGTGGCTGCAGATTCTGCCCACAGACCCCCCCCCCAGGTCTGGTGCCTCCAGGTATCCCCACTCTCCTTGCAAAGCTGTGTGGGCCCAGGTTCGACTCTAATACTGCCTGGCAAGGCCCTGCTGGTCTCTGTCCACCATACTGGACATGCCACAGGGCTGGGCACTGCCAGTGTTGAACACAAAGTGGCAAAGAGGAGAGACCCCTGGGCACCCCACCAGGCTGTGGGGCTCAGGGCAGACTCAGGACAAGGGGGGGTCTCAGGTTGGGGCAGGAGAACCTCATGACTCAAGTTTCCCTAAACCTCCAGGTGCCCCGAACCTGTGTAGGGTTCTGAATCACAACCCAAAAGCGACCAGTGCCTGGAACCGGCACTGCTTGCCCCTCCACCTTGTGCCATCTGTCGTGGGCACAGCAGCGAGGGAGGAAGCAGCACTGGCGCAGCAGCTGGCTGGTAGGGAAACTGAGGTTGGAAGGCAGAAAGAGATACTGGGAGTCACATGGCCTCACCTCCCAACCCCTCCACCCCTCTGGATGCAGCCAACAGGGAGGTGGTACCCTGCCCTGCAGCCCCAGGAAGAGGGAGGCACGGACACCACAGTGGCCGAAGCTTGGCCAGGACAGGAAGGCCAGAGCCCGGGAACCAGGAACTGGGACAGGTGACAAGAAGGTGCCAGGGTGCAGGTGGCCCAGCAGAGGGCGGAGGAGGAACTGCTGGGCAGGATGGTACGGGGGCCCACCCGGGCGAGCTCAGGCTGACCCTGACCCACGGGACAGAGGACCCCCCAAGCCAAGAACCGCACAGCTAGGGCTCATCCTCAGCCTCACGCCCGCCAGCAGGGACCATCCTGGTGTCGTGCAGGGTGGGGCGTGACGGGTGGCAGCTCGGGGATGAGTCAGCTCCAGGACAGAGAATGGGGACAGGGACTGAGGCCAACAACCCGCTCCACCCCGACACTTGCCTACGCTCCCCAGAACCTGCCAGGGCTCAGCCCCCGACTCAGGGACTCAGCCCGGAGCAGGGCTGGGAGTGGTCCAAACCCAACTCAACGGGGGCCGGAGAAAGCTGGAGACAGGGCGCTTGCCTTGCATGCAGAAGGACGGTGGGTAGATCCCGGCTTTCCATACAGTCCCCCGAGCCTGCCTGCCAGGAGCAATTTCTGAGCGTAGGGCCAGGAGGAACCCCTGAGCGGGTGTGACTCCCCAAAAACAAACAAAACACAACAAAAAGAAAAAAACAGACCCAACCTAAAGGAAAGGAAGAATGTTCCAAAGCCAGGCCAGAGAAACCCCACCATGAGATGCCCGTGGCCCCGCCCACACTCCACCAGGCCCCGCCCACACCTGAAGGCTCCACCCACACCCCAGCACTCCCCGCCCACACGCCCCAAGTCACTTCAGGCCCCACCCACGTCCCCCCAGGCCACGCCCACACCACCAGTCACACGGCTCCGCCCACACCCTGTTGGCCACGCCTACACCACAGCCACGGCAGGCCACACCCACAGCCCACCTGCCTCCCTGCATCTGAGATGGCAGACCCAGGCCCTCCTGCTCCTGCTTGGAATCCCAGGGCAGCTCCTTGGGCCCCATCAGCCTGACCCCCTGGTCCCCTGGGCACCGTGGGCTCCTGGCACCCTCCAAACCTGCACCTCACACCCCCTCACATGGGTCCTTCCACCAGACTCCCAGGCCCCTCACTCGGGCCCACGTGCAGGGCTGGGCTCAGCACCAGAGATGTGCCCCCCAAGGTGCTCGACCCCACCTCCCCCTGCATCTGAGGTTGAACTATCCCCAGGGCACCCACACCCACCCACCGGTCCCAGCGTTTGGGAGACCCGTCCTCCCTCTGTCCAGGCAGCCCCAGACCGAGGAGGGCCATAGTAGGGTCCCAGGCCGGGCGACAAGCCCCAACCAACGCCAGATTTTCAGGGCTCCACTCGACAGAGTGAGGGACCCCAAAGCTTCCATAAAGGCACCCCAGGGCCGGAGTTTGGCTGTCCCTGCCCACCCAGCACTGGGGGCAGTGGCCCTGCCAATGTGCCAGGAATCCTCAAAGTGGAGATCAACCTGAACCGGTGAAAACGTCACCCTGAGTCGCCCGGCACAGCAGAACCAGCAGGGCCCAGAGGTGCGGTCAGCCAGCACCATGGCGGAAGCTCTGGACCAGGCTAGGGCCTGGACACAAGGGGCAACTCCTCTCCCGAAGACCCCAACTCACCACACCATCCTCCCTGGCACCCTAGGTAGGGCTCAGTGGTTGGCGTGGCCACACCCACTGGCAGGCTGGAATCAGGGGGCCCAGCCCTGCTGCTCCCTGGCCCAGGGGTCTTGAGGTCTTGGCAGGATAGCCCGGGAAGGGCAGGACAGGTGTGAGCAGCATCGGGAGCTGGCTGAACCAGATGGGCAGGCTGGCAGCGTGATGAGGGAGTGCCTGCTCCTTCCTAGTGGAGCCACGATCATCGGCCTGATGGCAGCTTCCAGAAAGAGCCAGACCTGGGTGGTGGATGTGGGCTGCGAGTGGGTGGACTGAGGAACCAGGTCCTCAGGGGAACTGCCAGACCCGGGGCCTGTGGGCAAGTTTCTGCCCTCCACTTCTCTCCTCCCCTGGGGAAGCAGCCTTGTGGGGCCTACGCCCCTTTCTCTCTGGGCCTCTCCGCCCACTTCCCCGGGAGCACAGACCCTGAAGGGGCTTCACAGCTTGGCACTGGGCGAAGCTTGAAGAGCAGCTCCCAAACACACCCTAGCACCCACTGCCCCCAGTGACCTCTCAGATTGTTCTGGAAGCCAGGCACCAGGTTCTGCCGAGCCGGCCTCTCCCCCACACCTCAACTTCTGTTCCAAGCACCCAGCTGGTGGCACGATGCCCTTGGCAGACGGAAGGGCTGGGAGAGGCCCTGTGGGACCGGTCACTCCCACACCTGTCCTGGCCACCTCCAGGTGCCCAGAGGGTCCCCGCAACCTTTCTCTGCCCCACCCACGGCTCCAAGCACACCTGGTCTCACCTGCCGCAAACCTGCCAGCAGGAATGCACTCGGCCCAGCTCTGGTGCCAGCACAGCCACCCATAGGAGGCACACAGATACACACGAACACAGACACACACACACACACACACACACACACACACACACACACGGACAGATACAGACATACAGACACACGGACACAGACACACATACAGAGCATCGGGGGCCAGAATACCCACCCATGGAAGACACACTGACACACACAAAATCACAGAGACACACAGAACACTCATGAACACACAGAAATGCACACAGAGCACCGGGTGTCAGCGCACTCATCCATGGGAAATGCACACAGATACACTTGGACACAGAGACACACAGGCACACATGGACACACATGAATGAACAGACACACACAGAGAAAAAGATGCATGGAGATATATGACACATACAGAGACATACACAAAGACAGACACACAGTCAAAGACACACATAGATATATACATATGGATAGAGAGATACACACATGCAGAGACAGACAGAAAGACACACCCACACACTCATGGCGCAGACAGACACATAGACAGACACGATACCTGGGCTGGTCCCAGGCACAGGCCCTGCCAGGGGTTACTGGTTCTGTCCCAGGCATCCAGCCCAGATGTGACAATGATAAAACAGCACGGGGGGCTGGGGGGGTTTCACTAGGCACCAGGGAGGGAGCCTTTGGGTGACGAGGGTGATGTCCACACAGGGGCCTTTGCAGGAGGGTCTAGACAGACATGGGAGCCACAGGGCCCAACCCTGGGTCCCCACTGATGTCACCCGAGGCCCCTCAGAATAACCTGGGGCCTACTGGGTTCCCTGACGAAAAACATCCAAGATTGGGGCCTGAGGGATCCCTGTGCACCCTTTGCCCATCAGTGATGGCCAGCTCCTCTGTTTTTGCCTGCTGTATTTCTGCTGAGGTGCCAGGGCCTTCCCGCTGTGCCCTCGGAGGTGCCAGGCCCCTGTGACTGCCTGTAGGAGCGGGAGGAAGCACCCCCGAACTTGCCTTGAGTGACTCAGAAATATCACCTGCTCTTAACAGCCCCACCCAGCGCCTGCCACACAGCACACTCAGGCCTGCTGGTGCCGGTGGGCGGGGGCTCCCCACTCTTGCCTGCTGGCAGGGGAACCCCACACTCCACCCCATTAGACCTGGAGGCACACACCCCTCCGCTCAAAGCCAGGGGTACGTGGGCGCAGGTGTGGGTGTCCCGGGCACTCACAGACCCACCAGGCAGAACTGGCCCTTTGGGAATACCAAGCACGGAATTACTGGGTTGCAAACAGGGCCCCCAGGTCCCCTCATATGGTGAAGGCCTTCCAGGTGGCAGTGGGGTGATGTCATGCAGACACCCCGAGGAGGAGGACCTAAGTCTTCTGGGTCTTTGGTTTGGGGCCACTCCAGCAGTGCTCAGAGATCACTCTGGCTGGGCTTGGGGGACCACTTGGGATTTTTAGGACTGAGCCTGGCCAGTGCTTCAACCTTGGACCCTCTCTAGTCCCACCAGAACTTTCTGGAGAGGACAAGTACAGGGGCCTGCAGTAGAGCTGGCCAGTTCCAGAGCCTGTAATGGCCATATACACACACACAGACACACAAACATGTAGGCACACATAGACACACACAGATACACAGGCAAATACAGTCACACAGACACACTCGACAGACACGTACAGGCAGATACATAGACACACACAGACATGTCTACACATATATAGTCACATACATACCCATGCATGCCCCACAAACATATACAAACCCCATACCTACATGCATCCATCCATCCATGTACATACACACACACACACACACACACACACACACACACACACACACACACACACACTTTCTCCCACCAGCAGCAAGGTGCCTGCCCATGGTCCTCAGAGCCTGACCTACAGTGCGGAAGCCAGAGGGGACACAGCAGCCATGTGGGGACAGCAGGGGAAGCCCCACAAGGATACTGAGTCGATCCTTCTGGGACCCCAGAGGTCCCTGCGAGCCCCATCTTGGCCTTTCCCACACTTTAGGCACCTCCCTGCTGGGGGGGACCAAGAGATGATATACAGGCAGGGGCCCCCACCTGAGAGGTGGTACAGGCAGGGCCCCATTTGGGAGGCAGTGCGGCCGAGTGATAGCAAAGTGGAGGGCATTTGCCTTGCACATAGCCGACCAAGGACGGACCCGAGTTAAATTCCCGGCATCACATGTGGTCCCCTGAGACTGCCAGGAGCAATTTCTGAGTGCAGAGCCAGGAGTAATCCTGAGCGCCTCTGATTGTGGCCCAAAAAGCAAAACAAACAAACAAACAAACCAAAAATACCATCTGGGAGATGGTACAGACAGGGACCCCACCTGGGAGACGGTACAGGCATGGCCCTCCGCCGGAGAGGTGGTATGGACAGGGCCCCCTCTGGAAGATGCTATGGGCAGGGGCCCCAACCTGGGAGATGGTGTAGGCACGGCCCCCGCCTATACCAGGCAGTGCTCCCCACAGAAGAGATGGTATCACTGACACGTCCCCAGGTCGACACAGTCCAGCCAACATTTCCCACCATGTAGAAATGCTGCAGGCAGAGCCTTCCACCTGTGTCAAGGTAGTACAGGCAGGGCTTGCCACCTGTGTCGAAGCACAGTGGTTCCCAGGAGCCCCATTTCACTGAGGGCGGCAATCACAGGGTAGGCAGGCTGCGTCTGGACCATGGCAGCTGCCCTCAGAACCCCCAGGTGCGGTGCACAGCCCCAGAAGCTGCAGGGTCCGACCCCCAAACACACACCCCCTGTCAGCCTCGGGCCTCGCCTCTGACTCACAGCCAAACCCGCACTTAGGAAGGACCGAAACGGGGCCGAGGGGCCACATCCACCCGCACACCAGCCCAGACCAACCGTGGCCCCTGCTGATGTGGTTATAGCACAGGCAGAAGGGGCAGGGACTGGCAGGGACAAGGCTGGCAACCAGGACCATGGGGCATGGGACAGGAGCAGACCCAAGAGCACAGGGAAGCCAAGGGCACCTCCAGGACAGGGCACCTTGGGGGGGGGGGACAGTAGGGAGCTGTCATCTGTCAGAGACATCACATGTCACCTGCTCAGACCCTGTCACAGTAGCCGTCACACGTTACCCACTCAGACACCGTCACAAAGGCCATTACACACGTCACCTACACAGACAGATGTTGTCATGGAGGCATCACACATGTAACCCACTAGACACTCACAGGCCATCAAACATGTCACCCGGATCATGCTGTCAGAGGCCATCACATACATCACACGTGTTGCCTGCTCAGACACTGTCACAGAGGCTATCACACACGTCACATACATCACCGGCTCTGATGCTATCACAGAGGCGTCACATGTCACCCCTCAGACACTGTCATGAAGGTGTCATACATGTAATGCACTCAGATATTCACAGAGGTGTCACACGTCACCGGCTCAGATGCTGGCACAGAGGCCATCGCAGCTGTACAAGGTTCAGACTGTCAAAGTCCATGAGAGTGAGTGAGCAGCAGTAGCTGGGACAGTCCGTAGGCAGCTCCCTGCACCAGGTGACTGGGCGGACGCTTACACCTGGCTGCAGTCCGGGGTTGGGACAAGCCCCAGACAGGAGACAGGGGGGGTTCCTGCCACCCACTCCAGGCTGGCCAGAGGACACAGACCCAGGAGTAGGGGTGGAGGGGAGTTGGGGGGAAGGAAAACAAGGTGCAGGGGAGGAGGTTGTTCTACAAAGTGGAAGGAAGTAAAGAGTGCTGAGAGGGACGGAGGGAGGGGAGGGCGGCAGGAAGAAGGGGTGCAGGGGACAGGGAAACGCAGGCCCAGAAAAGAGTGAAACAGCAGGTTACACTGAGTGACCCCATTCTGCATCCAAACTTGCCAATCTGGGGCCAGGGTCCCCCCTCACTGGCTCAGGGCTCCAGAAGATGCTTTAGGACTGTAGGCAGACGGACAGATGGACCGACTGATGGGCAGACAGGCAGATGACAGGTAGACATCACATGTCACATCGCACCCACTGGTGGGGCGGTGGAGAACCCTGGGCAGAGTCCCAGTCCTTACGGGGCCCCTCACAGCCCAACGAGGCGAGTGGGGTTGAGGCAGCTGCCAGGCCGAGCAGAGATGTGCCAGGCGGGATCTGCCTTGGGGAGGGGATCCCCACCCTTGTGCCAATGACCTGTGCTTGAGGGCCAGGCAGAAGCGCACGGGGACCCACCCAGCCCCACCTGGACTGTGATCCCGGGGATGCCCGTGGCAGGCACAGGTTGGCACAAGGCAAAGGGTACTGCCAGCGGGCAGGGTGTGTGGCATCTAAGGAGCTGCCTTAGATCCCTCCTCAGCCCTGCCGGGGAAACTGAGGCCCAGGCGGCCCAGGCAGGGCCTTCCAGCCCAAGGTCAAGCATAGGGGTGCCCGGGCAGGAGACTCCAGAAGGCTGTTTGGCCCCGGGGGTGGGTTTGGGGTTGTCCCTTTTGTGGGAGGCTTCCCATAGCCCCCACCCAAGGCAGGCAGGCAGGGCTCCTAGGTCCCAGGGGCCCCCCAAAAGGGACTCACCCGGCCTCTAGAAATGTAATGTTGCCCCAGGGTTGACCTAGAGGGCTGTTTGGCCCCGGGGGTATGGGTTTGGGGTGTCCCTTTTGCGGGAGGCTTTCCACAGCCCCCAGGGCAGGCAGGCAGGCAGGACGCCTAGGTCCCAGGGGCCCCCCAAAAGGGACTCACCCGGCCTCTAGAAATGTAACGTCGCCCCAGGGCTGACCTAGAGGGCTGTCTGGCCCCGGGGGTATGGGTTTGGGGTGTCCCTTTTGCGGGAGGCTTTCCACAGCCCCCAGGGCAGGCAGGCAGGCAGGACGCCTAGGTCCCAGGGGCCCCCCAAAAGGGACTCACCCGGCCTCTAGAAATGTAACGTCGCCCCAGGGCTGACCTAGAGGGCTGTCTGGCCCCGGGGGTATGGGTTTGGGGTGTCCCTTTTGTGGGAGGCTTCCCACAGCCTGGGCCCAGGGCAGGCAGGCAGGACGCCTAGGTCCCAGGGGCCCCCCAAGAGAGTCACCCCGGCCTCTAGAAATGTAATGTCGCCCCTGGGAGGGGGTCCTTCCTGGTGGTGGTGTTGGAGGGCTGAGGCCTGTAAGGAACCCACCCGTCTGGGAGCCCCAGGGGGGACCCCGCGCCACCGCAGGCCTCTGGGAGCAGGTGGGTGCCCGTTTGCACCCCAACCTCGCCCCTCCAGGGCCGGGCCCCGCGCGCCCCAAACCTCGAACAATGGGCGCGGAGGAAAGCGGGGCGGGGGTCCCGGGGTGGCGCGCGCCGCACAACTTGTGGGGTCCCGCGGGGCGCTGTGGGCTGCCCGCCCCGCGCCCCGGGTGTCCTCGGGCGTCCGTGGGCGCCGCTTACCCTGCGCGGAGATCGGGGCCGAGGCGCATCCACGGGCCGCCCTGCACCTGCCCCTGCCGCTGCCGCCCGCCCGACCCGGAGCCCCGCGGCGGCGCCGAGGACGGAGCCGGGACGAAGCGGCCCCGCGGGTCCGTCCGGCCGCGAGCACCGAGAAGGCGGCGGCGGCGGCGGCGGCGGCGGCGGCGGCGGCGGCGGAGGCGCCGGGTCGCGCGCAGGGTCCCGCGGTGCCCGGTCTGCGCGCGCCCCGCTAGGCCAACTGCGCAGGCGCCGCGAGGCCACGCCCCGTCCCGGAACGAGCGCTCGGCGCCTCTCGTCCGGCCACGCCCCCGGAACCGCCCCCGAGGAGCCACGCCCCACGCCTCTGCCGGGCGATTGGCGCAGCCGCCTGCAGGCCACGCCCACAACACGAGGCCCCGCCCCGAGCCCTAGGAATGATCGATCTGCGCATCAGCCTTTCTTCTGGCCACGCCCACGGCACGAGGCCCCGCCCCAGGACGGCCTGCGTATTAGCCGCAGGTCACGCCCCTGGGACCGCCCCGAGCGGAAGCCCCGCCCCACGCCTCTGCCGGAGGATCTGCGCCGCCGCCGGCAGGCCACGCCCACAGCACGAGGCCGTCGCCCCGCCCTTCGCCGCTGGTTAGCTCCGCCCACACGGTGTAGCCCCGCCTCCGCCTCGCTTAGCTCCGCCCCGTCTCGCTCGCGCTCGCCGCTTCTTAAAGGGGCCGCGTCTCTGTCAAGCTCCTCCCCGCCCCGCCACTCGCGGGGGTTCGCGCCTACCCCCGGCGCCTCCGCGGTCGTGCGTGCGCGCGCGCGAAGGACGCGGGGCCGCGCCGCCGCCTTTGTTTGGGTGGCCACGTGCGTCCGCGCCCCACGCACACGCGCGCATGCGCAGAGCATCCCGCCGGCCCCGCCTGGCCGCCTTTGGGGTCCCGGGGTCGACCCCGGGCCGCGGCCATGCGCCGTCCCTGCAGCCTCCCGTCCCGCTCTGGGGAGCCCCAGCTCTGGGACCCCTTTCCAGCCGGGGACTGGGCGTGCCCCAGACAGGGCCAGTGGGGGGGTCATTGCCCCCAATCTCACCTGGCCAGCCCCTTGAGCAGCAGGTGAGAGTGTCCAGGTGAGGGACATGTCGGGGGCCAGGACCTGGGCAGCGGGTGTCACGCCGCGCCCAGCCCTCCAGGCCTTACTCAGACCCACAGCCGAGCCCAGGAAGCAGGCCACTTTGGGGGGGGCTTGATGTCTGACTCTCCCCAAGCACCCCCCACCTGCACCCCTCTGTCCTCAGCGCCAGTCAGTGGCCACAGCTGCACTCCGGGGTGCCCGTGGCCCTTATCTCAGGCCTGTCCACACTGCAGGGTACCTCGTGAGCGTCCCCCAGGCCCCACAGGGTCCACGCCAGGACACGCTTGCTGCCCGTGTGTGTGCAAGCAGGAATGTGCCTCGGCCCCAAAGAAAGGGGAGTCGGCCTTTCCTGTCCCCACCCCCCGGCCCGGTCCCGAAGCACAGGTAACCCACTGGAGGAGGGGATGCCATCGGGGCACCTGCTTGGCAGTGGGCACAGGGCCTGCGGTGAGGATGGGACGGGCTGTCTCAGCTGCTGCCCTTCCGTACCCGCTATGGGCCCTCCTTATGCCCCCAGGCTCTGCACCCTGGGCCCAGGTGAGACTGGGCATCCCTGCAGGGGCTGCCCACCCCAACAGCAGGGCCAGTGCACCTGGCCAGGTGAGCACCATCTTGGGGCCACCATCTGTGAGTCCACAGACCCCTACTTGCACGGATCTGGGGCCAGGCTGTGTCCAGTTCCATCCTGGGGACCCAGCGCCTCAGTGATTCAGTGAGGGGGGTTCAGTGAAGGGCAGAGTGGGGTGCAGGAAGGTCAGTCGCTGACACCCCACTGGAGCCCGAGCAACAGGCCAGGGACTGGTCCCACTGAGACCTTCCAGAGCCTCCACCACCCCTCATCCCTGCTGCCAAGGTCCCGCCACCCTCCACCCCTGGCCTGTCACCACCTACCCTACTCTATTAATCCTGGCCACTCCTCATACCCACCCCAACACCCTCACCCTACTGTCCCCCCTCACCACTCTGTTGTCCCCTCTCCAGGTCCCTTCTTTCCCTTTCTCTGGGTTCACACAGGGCCACTCCAGTCCTCTGATTCCTTCCAGAGAATCCACCCACCTCGGGTCCTCTCACAGCTGGAGCCCACATCCCTCGGGTCCCTCACGCTCCCTGGCCCTGGTCCAGACTCTTTTCCTCCCCACACACCTCTTCCCCTCCCACCATTTTCCCATCTGGGGTCCTACACACTGGCACTGACCCTGCTTCTCCTGACCTTTGGCTCTGTAAGAGGGGTTGCTGGGGTTCCTGCCCACCTCTGGAGGTCAGCCCGGCTCTTCTGGGATTCTGGGTCCCGGCTTGTGCAGACCCTCAGCCTGTTCCCTGGTGACCAGGCCTTGGACACGCTGGTGCAGCCGCAGCTTTGGGAAGGGGGCAGCACAGATTCAGATTTGGGTGCAAAGGACCCCCACAGGGCTGCCACAGCTTTGGGAAAAGAAGACCATTACTGTCCTCTCGCTCACTCACACGCCAGGAGCAGCGTCAAGAGTAGCCAGGGTGTCCGGGGTGTCCGGAGCAGGCGCCCCAAGGTCAGTGGCGAGGGTCCCCCCCCCCACTCCCAGAGACTGTCAGCCCATCCTTGGCCCTCTGCAGGCTGCCTGCCCGGCTCTGGGACGCATCCGACTTCACCGCCCAGCGGCCGTGGACGGCAGTGCAAGCGCTGAGCTCGGACGGTCCAGCTGGGGGTCCCCAGGGAGTCCTGCCTTGGGGCCCAGCCTCCTACCTCCTAGTCTAGAGCCTAGACCCTCAATCTGCTGGCCTCTAGCCCATCCAAACCCGTGCCTTCACTTCCCATCTTTCTTCAGGGTGACCCTGTCTGCTTCCTGGGCGCCCCTCATTTGCAAAGAGACCCTTAGAGTGAGACAGGCCCCACCTACACCTTCTGGTTTTTTGTTTTTGTTTTTGGATCACACCCTGTGATGCTCAGGGGTACCTCCTGGCTCTTCACTTAGAGGTCATTCTTTTTTTTTGGGGGGGGGGGAGGATTGTATTTTGGATTAGCCAGCGGGACTGTTTAGATGATCCCAATCTTATTGGCAACATCCAAGGCATCGTAGTCAGGAGCCAGCTGAACAATGCCTTCTTCTCTCCATCAGGTCTGATCAGGGTGTTGACTTTGGCCATATCAATGTCCTAACAGTGATGGCTAACCTTTTTGAGACCGAGTGCCCAAACTGCCGCACAAAACCAAAGAATTTCCTCAAAGTGCCAGCACGTCAATTAAACCTTAATAACAAGATTTTAGTACCTAAAAATTCTGTATAAGGTTTATAAATTTATTAATTGCGAACCTTCCCGTGTGCCAGCTGCAAGGCCTTCACGTGCCACCGCTGGCACTGTGTGCCATAGGTTCGCCATTGCGGTCCTAGAGCTTCTTCACAGTCTGTTTGACCTGGTGTTTGTTGGCTCTGACATCCACAATGAACACGAGTGTGTTGTTGTTTTCTATCTTCTTCATGACCAACTCAGTGGTCAGAGGGAATTTGATGATGGCATAATGGTCAAGCCTGTTTCTCCTGGGGGCGCTCTTCTGAGTATATTTGGGTTGTCAGGGGTCATTCTTGACGGTGTTCAGGGGATGGTATGGGATGCCAGAGATGTAACCCAGATAGGCCGCTTGCCAGGCAAATGTCTTCCCTCCTGCTGCTCACCTACACCTTGTTCTGGGGAGGGGCCGCACACCCATCCAGAGGTGCTCCTCAGATCAGCACTCCAGCCTGCAGCGGGAGGGGGTGGGCAGCCTGGCACAGGAAGGGGAGGTCCTGGGGAGGGATTAACAGAAAAGGGAGAGAAATAGTACTTCCATCAGACAAAAACTCTAAAAGATGGGATTTCTTTTTTGTTTTTAGGGAGGGGGATTTGGTTTCTGGATCACACCCTGTGGTGCTCAGGGGTTCCTCCTGGCTCTGCGCTCAGGAATCACTCCTGTGCAGGCTCGTGGACCCTATGGGATACCGGGGACCAAACCCGGGTCAGCCACATGCAAGGCAGGTGCCCTCCTGTTCTATCTCTCTGGTTCCTAAATGATGTGATTAAAAAAATTTTTTTAACTCTGAAGTGGAAGCTCATGCCCCAATCCCAAGGGCTTGAGGAGCATTGGTCTGGAAGCAAATGCCAAGACAGGAAGTAACCTATGCAAGATTGAAGAGAATAAAACCAATTCAGGAAACTTCCACCACAAGCTTTCCACTCACTGGCAAGAGATACCAGCAGGCAGATAGATAGTTGTGGAATCCGAAACCACAAGCAGCTTCTCCCTCAGACCTGGGGGCTTTACTGTAAAGAGGAGAACATAGAGTTGGGGACCAATCCAGAGGTACCTCCAGTCAGTCCATGAGCACCAAGCACCAGCAGAGAATTATCCAGCCATACCTTGTGACTGGAGATGCTAGTTCTGAAGACCACATCTTCAGCCAGCCTCAGCCACCTACATAGCCTCACTGGATCAGGACTTTATTTATTTATTTATTTATTTATTTATTTATTTATTTATTTATTTATTTTGGGTTTTGGGATCACACCTGGCGGCGCTCAGGGTTCAGTCCTGGCTATTCACTCAGAAATTGCTCCTGGCAGGCTAGGGGAACCCTATGGGATGGCGGGATTCGAACCACTGTCTGTCCTGGATCGGCTGCATGCAAGGCTGGTGCTATCGCTCCAGCCCTGATCAGACTTTAGAGAGAAAATTTTAAGGCTATTCAAAGAGCTCAAAGAAACCATGGAACAGAGAAACCATAAGACTCAAGAGTATATGAGAGTAGAAATGAGAAAACTTCAAACAGAAATATCAGGGCTGAAAAACCTGGTAGGTGAAATGAAAATCTCACTGGAATGCTTTACCAGCAGAGTTACAGCTGCTGAGGACAAAAACCTGCGAGCTGGATAACAGAAACTAGAAAAGAGGGGCCAGAGAGATAGACAGAACAGTGGTAGGGCACGGGGCAGACGGTGGTTCAAATCCCGGCATCCCACTTGGTTCCCTGTGCCTGCCAGGAGCAATTTCTGAACACAGAGCCAGAAGGAACCCCTGAGTGCCGTCGGTGGCCCTCAAAAATTCCAGAGGAAGAGCAAATGCCAGGTGACGTCATCCATCTGTGCGACTCAGCAGGGCAGGGAGGGAGGGAGCAGATGGAACCAGGAGACAATAGATGGGGCATGTATATGCCGTGGTGGTTGTGAGAGGAGCCATTTTGCATAGGGGTTACATAAACTTTGACACTAGTGTCACCAATTCAACTTTTTATTTAAGCTAGTGGAATTAAGTTGGCAGAACTAAGTTGACTGAAGAAGAGGGCGAGAGAAAGGCTGAGGGGAAGAAGGAAAGAAAGGTGGGTTTCTACCTCCAAATGAAATAAGGGGTCAGAGCAGGGAGGGCATTCGCCTTGCACATGGCTGACCCTGGGTTCGATCTCCAGCACCCCACAGGGTTCCCCAAACACTGCCAAGGAATGAACCCTGAGTGAAGAGGCAGGAATAAGTCGAGCACTGCTGGATGTGGCCCCAAAACAAAAAATAGAAAAAGAACAAAAGAAACCCGAGGGCACACAAACCCACTGCAGAGCTAGCCACCCTCCCCAAGTTCCTGGCGGGAGCCGACCCAGGTAGTGAAGGTACTGGGGGCTGGCACACTGCATACCTACCTCCCAGAAGACAGCCAATGTTCGTGCCAGCCTGCCCAGGCACTCCCTACTCCTGCCAGCCACAATGAAGGAACTTTCCAAGGATCCCCCTACCCCAACTCACCCCTTGCAACCAACCGTGAGCACCAGCCTGGCTGGTTCCTTGGGGGCTGGCCCATGACCCTGCCACCTCCCAGCTTCCCTCTGAGGCGGGATGAAGGCAGCAAATTAGCGCGGACCAGCTCAAGGCGAACAGGAAACGGAAGAGTCACATGGACAGACCAGTCCAGAGCCTCCTTCAGACACAGCTGGATCCAGGACCCAAAGAGATCCAACACATGGAGGGTCTAGATCCAGGGCCTGTCCTGCTAGTGGTCCTCGCAGACCCAGAGGTTTCCTCGGCCCCTTAAGGAAAGTTTCAGAACAGGCTTCTGTGGTCTGACCAGGCTCATTTTGTCTTCCTGAAAATATAAAGGTGGGAACAGCTGGAAGGAGGGAGAAGATGGGGCTCCAGCAGAAACTGGGGGGACACAGGTAGAGTGGCTGCTCACCCTGTGGCTGCACTATCAGCTCTGTCTCGAGGGGGCAGGAGGGACAGGGCTTGCCGCTGGCCCTGCTCTTCTCTCCACTGTCTCTGTCCACTTTCAGACCCTGCATCCTTCACAGGGTTGGGGTCTCCCCTACTCCCCCCAGTTCCTCCCTGCACCAACTGTCCACACCCACATTTCACCATTTGTCTGCCTGTCTGTCTGGAGTAGACACTCGCCACTTCCTCTTCCATATTACCGGTCACAGCTTCAGCCGTGTCAAGCCCTTGGCTTGAAGTGTGGGTGACCAGTGGCCCCTCATGTCCGCCTGGCCTGTCTGTCTGTCACTGCCCGTGTCCAAGCTCGATAGGGCCTGAGGGAAAACTAGGGAGTCTACTGGGGGAGGAGCGTTCCCCAAAGCGCTCCTGGGCCGGGAGCTCCACAGCACGTCTGTGTGTGCCCCATCCCACGGGCCCCTCCGTGCCCATGACCCGCAGAGGCACAGCTCTGGGCAGGCCTGTTGCTGGGATCCTCAGGGAAACTATTTGTCTAATTCGCTGTTTCTTGCCCGGGGCTACCACTGCCAGCCCCCTCTCACCCCCCTCCCCAGGCTTTGGTGACTATAGCAGTTCTGGAAACTTCTGTGCTTGGGGGTTCAGAGGGTCACACAGCTGAGAGTTTTGAGAAAGGAATGGGGGGTGAGCTGCGGAGACAAGACAGTGGGGACGGTGCTGGGCTTGTTCACAGCCAACACAGGCTCAATTTCTGGCACCTCGTAGGGTCCCCTGAGCACCACCAGGAGTTATCCCTGAGCACAGAGCCGGGAGTAAGTAGTTTCAGAGCTCAGAGCCACGAGTCAAGGCTCAGAAAGGATCTGAGTGGATTAAGGGTCTGAAGACCCTCCTGGAGCCCCAAGTCAGTGAAATGAAACACTGGCCAGGTGACCACAGCTGCTGCGTGGCCAGCTCTGTCCTTGGGAGGAAGGGCCTACTTTCTCTTTCATTGGCTCTGCCTTGGGCTTTCTCTTCTCTCTGTGTCTGTCTGTCTGTCTGTCTGTCTGTCTGTCTGTCTTTCCCTCTCCCTCCCTCCTTCCCTCTCTCCTATTTCTCTGGCCCTAGGCTGGCTGCAGACACTCAGGGTCGCCTGTCCCTCTGCTCCTGCACCAACCTGCAGGTGCCTGAAGCCCCCCCAAAGGGGCCCGGCCAGCAGGATTCAGCTGGGGAGACTTCTGGACAACTGCACTCCTATTTTGCTGAGTAGAATCACAACCACACCTATAAAAAATTTGAGAGAGGTTAATAATAAATGGCCTAAGACAATATCTCACTGTTCAAAGGCAAGTTTATTGGGCTACAGTTTCTTTTTATATAGTGAAGGAGAAAAGGGGCAGTACAAGGTGATGTCAATTATACTTCTGGCGCGAAAGCCAATACATTGCTCCATATAAGGCAAGAATATATTTCCGGGTACAAGAAACAAAGAAATTAAATCATTCTCTAAAATAAGGAAGTGGACAGTGGGCTAGGTGGCAGGAGGGCTTACAAGTCGTGTTGGACGTGTCGTTTCTATGGGAACGTCTTATGACCTTCTAGCTGCATTCCTAACTGCCTAATTAACAGGAGATGGGCAAAGATGTGCTAGCCTCAGTGTTTTTTGAACAGACAAGGTAACATATACTTATTAATAACAGCCTTGTTAGCTTGGGAAGATTTTAAGAAGTGAGGCCTAGTTTCTGATAAGGTACCAGGCAGCTTTTGCTCTTCTCAGGCTGGAACTAAATTTTTATCTTGCAGCTGCATTCATATCTTTTCTCTTTAGTTCAAGGACTTAACAGCAAAAACTACTTGCAGCCTTTTAAGTAAAAGACTGGGTTAATGGCAGAGAAAACAGCAAAGATGGCCTCAAACTGGTCACAGTCCCCAACACCAACCTATTTCTGTCTACACCTATCTCTGCATCTGAAGCTCTGTTTTTTCCAACCAACACCTCTCTCTCTCTCTCTCCTCTCCTCTCTCGCTCCTCTCTCTCTCCTCTCTCTCCTCTCTTTTTTTTTTTTTTTTGGTTTTTGGGCCACACCCGGTAATGCTCAGGGGTTACTCCTGGCTATGTGCTCAGAAGTTGCTCCTGGGGCCGGGCGGTGGCGCTGGAGGTAAGGTGCCTGCCTTGCCTGCGCTAACCTAGGACGGACCGCGGTTCGATCCCCCGGCGTCCCATATGGTCCCCCAAGAAGCCAGGAGCAACTTCTGAGCGCATAGCCAGGAGTAACCCCTGAGCCTCACAGGGTGTGGCCCAAAAACCAAAAAAAAAAAAAAAAAAAAAAAAAAGAAGTTGCTCCTGGCTTGGGGGGACCATATGGGACACCGGGGGATCAAACCGAGGTCCGGTCAGTCCAAGGCTAGCGCAGGCAAGGCAGGCACCTTACCTTTAGCGCCACCGCCCGGCCCCTCTCTCTCTCTCCTTTCTTTCTCCTCTCTCCTCTCTCTCTCCTCTCTCTCTCCTCTCCCTCCTCTCTTTCTCCTCTCTCCTCTCTCTCCTCTGTCCTCTCTCTCTCCTCTCCTCTCTCTCTCCTTTCTCCTCTCCTCTCCTCTCCTCTCTCTCTCTTCTCTCTCTCTCTCTCTCTCTCTCTCTCTCTCTCTCTCTCTCTCTCTCTCTCTCTCCTGTCATTCTTGGAGGGGGTGACTGGGGATGGAGCCTAGGGCCTCTATACCTGAACACAGAGCTAACCAATGGACGGCCCTGGCTGCCCCAGCATCGGAAGGTCAGAAAAGACTCAGGGTTGGCATTGGGGGGTCTGTTGGGGTCACGGCGAGTCCTGTTCCCATCCCATCTGTGCACCTGGTGCTCAGCCTAATCCCTGGATCCCCTGTGCAGGGGATGACAGTGGCCAGAAGAGTCAAGTGTTCTCAGGGGTCTGTTCTACCCTGGTTGCTCCAAAGAAAGCCCTAGAACTCTCCAAACACTGGCAACACCCCCTCCACTCCCTGCTGGCTCAACTCTGCCAGCGGAGGGGGCACGAGCACCCTGGGGGCACCAGGGGCAACACTGAGCAAATTCCCAGCCCCGAGCTCAGGCCTCTGCAGTCCTGCAAAGCCGCCAATTACACGCTCGGCAGAAGTTGGAACTTGCAGCTGCCAGGGCTGCCAACAGCCCCTCCTGCCCCGGCCCCAGGCAAGTGGCAGCATGCCCTGGACGTCCTGGGCTGGAGTCTTGCAGCTTCCCAGCTCCCCCAAGCATGCCGGCGGCACCTGAGTCCCCCCCAGCCCCCCCCCGGCCCCCCATCCATCTTCCTCCCTTTTGATCCAGGCAGGAGTCGCGCGAGGCAGCTGCGGATTCCAGGATTCCAGCGGCTCCTTCCTTCCAGCCCACCTGGCTCCGTGTAGGCCCTGCCCAAGGCCGGGTGAAGCCCTCTGGGGACCAACTCGGCCTCCCGGTCCCCCCCCCACACACACACCTCAGAGGGTTCCAAGAGGTCCAGGAGCTTGGCAATGCCACCCTGGGTCTGACTGACACAGCATAGGGAAAAGAGGCCTCTGCAAAAGAGTGGTCTTGGCTGGTCACAGAACAGGGTCCAGGCTACAGTTCTGCAAGCGGGACCCCAAATGCCATCCCGGCCACTGCCGAATGTGGTATCGAGACAGAAGCTAAAAGTGGGGGGATCCCAAGAGCCGGAGCCATAGCACAGCGGGGAGGGCACTTGCCTTGCTTATAGCTGACCTGGCTTCAACCCCTGGCATCCCATAGGCTCCCCTGAGCACTGCCAGGGGTGATTCCTGAGCAAAAAGCCAGGAGTAAGCCTTGAGCATCATCAAGCATGGCCCCAAATCTAAAATAAAAAAATAAAATGGGAGCCAGAGAAATAGCACAGCAGTAGGGCATTTGCCTTGCACACAGCTGAACCAGGTTGGACCCGGGTTCAATCCCTGACATTCCATATGATGATCTGAGCCTACCAGGAGTGATTTCAGAGCTCAGAGCCAGGAGTAACCCCTGAGTGCCACCAGGTATGGCCCAAAAACCAAAAATAAATAAATAAATAAATAAATAATAAAAATAAGCAAAATGGGGGCTCCTTACCTGGCTCTCCCCCCCTCCCGGCTGGCAGCCAGGCTGGCATCAGTAGCCCCGTGAGGTCATGTCACACAGGCCCTCAGAACCCCCTGAAGTCCCCAGGGTCCCTGGAGTGTGGGGTGTCTTTTAAAGGCAGATGGTCCAGTAAGAGAGGTGGCTGCTTCTTGAGCCCTGGGTGAGGACAGATGGCGGATGACAGGGATAGCCCTGGTCCTAACACCCTCACCCTCCCCCAGCCAGAGGCCTGGGCTCCGTTTCTGACACCCAAGGCTGGTGTGGAGAGATGGGGGGGGTGGAATTCCAGGGGCCGCAGCCAGAATTTGCAGGCCCTCTTCTCACTCGCCTGTGTGTTCTGAGTTCTGAGTTCTGAGAACTGAGGTTCTCCCAAGGGTGAGACCCAGACCCAGGACCTGGGCTGGCATGCAGCATGCGGGAAGGCCGTCCTGTGTGTTGGGTTGTGAGTCCCTCGTGAGGAAAGTGTGAGGGGGGACACGCAGAAGTGGCCACAAGTTCCAAATAAGAACCATTTTAGGTGGGGTCAGAGAGATAGCATGGACACAAGGCATTTGCCTTGCATGCAGAAGGACGGTGGTTAGAATCCCTGCATCCCATATGGTCCTCCAAGCCTGCCAGAAGCGATTTCTGAGTGTAGAGCCAGGAGGAACCCCTGAGCGAGCGTTGTGACCCAAAAACCAAACCAAACCAAACCAAAACATTTTAGGGCCTGAGTAAGAGCACAGGGGGAGAGCTACACTCCGCCAACCCAGGTTTGACCCCTGGCATCCCATAGGGTCCCCAGAGTACTGCCAGGAATGATTCCCAAGAACAGAGCCAGGAGTCAGCCCCAAGCACCGCGGGTTGTGGGCCCTGAAATACATGAGAGTCATTTCCGGGCTGGGCATGTGTTAGGTTAAGGTCTTGCAAGAGGCTGACCTGGGTCCCAGCCCGGCCCCCACTCTTGGCCCGTGTCTCCCTGGAAACCTCCATCCACGTGCTTCCCAAGTGACCTCCAGGAGCTCTGTTGCCAGCTCAGGTCACTCTGAGGGTCACATTGGTGACCAGTTCTGGAGAGAGAAGTCACCCCCCACCCCATTCCCAGAGCCTGGGTCGGGACTGATCAGCCCCTCCATTTGGGCAAAGCCTGTGCTTGGCCACTAGAGGCCAGTGTAGCCTAGGTGGCCTGCCCAGGACTGGCAGTGGCTTGGGAGGTGGGGATGGGGTCTGGGCACACTCATCTCAGCCCTTGTCCCCGAGGTGTAAGGGGACGGACACTGTGTATATCAGAGGAGGGACACTGTCCATTGGGGGATGGACACTATGTCCAACAACATATGTCCAACTATGTCCACTGTGCTTACAGTGCTTTCATCTGTGGGTCCTGCCTAGGTCAGCTTCCAGAACCTTCCAGAACTTTCCAGAACCTTCCAAAACCCTCCCAGAACTGTGTTCTATGCAGGTATGATCAGAACCTTCCAAAAACCCTCCCAGAACTGTGTTCTATGCAGGTATGACTAGACGCTGGCCTAACTGGGAGCACTTGAGAAGGGGCCCTTACCAGAATCACTCCCCCGCCCTCCAGTCCTCTCTAGACAGGAGCTGGACCTAGTCTCTGCTGACACCGTTATCTGGGTCTGTCATGGAAGCGGTGGAGGGTAAAAAGGCTTGATTAGGGCTGAAACCTAGTTAAAGGGCTGATTTCTGCCCCTGTTTAAGCCGTTCACAACCCCTAGTCAGACCCACCAACCCAACGCGGGCAGGGAGGGGCCCTGACAAACCCTCTTCCCATTCCGAATTCCAAAAGAAAAGGCAAAAAAAAAAAAAAAAAAAAAAAAAGGCAACAACAGCAAAAAGCAAAACGGGGCTTCAGCCCGGACTTGCTTGTCAGCTCTAGGGCGGGTGTGGTGTGCCGGCAGTCAGAGGCAGGCCAGTGGCAGTGGCAGGAGCTGGGTGTGTGTGTGTGCGCCAGCCCTGGGGGCGAAGGATTTGCAGGGACAAAGCCTCCTGCACATGTCTCCTTTGCCCCTCCTGTGAATGGGTGCACCTGGGGTGGGTGGCCTTGCCTGGCACCTAGGCACACACTGATGAGCCTGGAGGGGGGGGGCGTCCAGAGGGCCACACTCTAAGCCCCCCAATGGGTCTCTAGGAAGACCACTAGGTGGGAGTCAGGCCCTGGGGTGAGTCGAGGTGGGCGCTGAGCAGGTCACACCGTCTGGGGCTTTCTGGGACCAAAGAAGATGCCCGTGTGTGAGTGTGGCCTGCCCAGCGCCATGACCAGATCATGGACACAGAGAGAACCATACTGACCGCATACAAGTACCGGGCTGCAGACTCCTGCCATCCTGGGAAAGTGGGGGGGCTTGTCTCAGCAGTCCCTCCTGCTGGGGTCAGACCTTCACCCCCAAGCCTCCCCATCAAAGCCCACTTCTCAGCCTGGTCATCCTGGCCCAGCTCACAGCCGTCTCCTCCAGCCTCACACCAACAGTACCTGCCAGCTCGGGAGCCCCTCGCGGGGGACCGGGACTCCTCCCTGCCCGCTGTTTGCAGGACTGAGAGGCACAGCAGGAAGGGGCGTGGGCCTTGCTGTGGTCACCGATAAAACGCAGGTGTTGGTTCCAGGAAAGCATAGGGCCCTTTCACGGTGTTTGAGTTTCAGAAACAGCAAGTGTAGGGCCGCGGGGGGAGAGGGGGGGGGGCTTTTGTTTATTTAAACCCAACCCACTGCATTTCACGTCTGATTGTGAAACGAGGGCCGGCTCAGGGAACAGTCCCACCCATCCATCCATCCATCCATCCTCAATCTGTTCGCCGCTCCCACTCCCTCCCCAGTGGGTCCCCAAAACCGCCCTCTGACACTCCCCAACCAGGAGGAGGAACTGTCTGGGAAAGGCCACGCTCAGGGCAAGGATGTCGCTCATCCTTTGCTCCCAGGCACATTTCCAGAAGCTCCAGGACCGGGACCGAAATGTTCCGTGATGAACCAACCGGCTCAGTCCATGGAGTGACTCCGGGTCAGTGACTCTGGGAGTGGCGGCCTCCCAGAGAGGCCGTTGTCAGCACCTCAGAGGCGCTCTGGGGAATTTATTTGGGCTGCCAGCGGGGGCTGCAGGAGGGGCCTCGTGCCCTGAGCGCTCAGCCTGGAAAAGAGGCCCAACAGGCGACCAGCCCCCTGAGATTGTAAAAGGCCGGCTGAGGGGCTCTTTCCAGCCACAAGAATAGATTCTCCGCCCCTGGGAGGCCAGGCTGACGCTGCGGGGGGCGCGGTTCTAAAGCCTGGCAGCCGTTTGAGCCCTCATCCGCCACCAGCCCCCCCATATTCCTGGCAGGAGGCCCCGCTAAAGTGTCCCTCCTGGGCGGCACCGGGAGGAGGGGGTGGAGCTGAGGGGTGGCCAAGTGTCATGCACGCATTTGCCTTGCACGCGGCTGACCCGGGTTCGATTCCCGATAGGGTCCCCCCGGGGCCTGCCAGGAGTGATTCCTGAGCCTTTGGGTAACCCCAGTGTCCCCAAAACTAAACAAACACAAAACAAAGCAAAAAAAGCTTCTCTGGAGGGAAGGAAGTAAATGGGGGTCGGGAGGGGCACGGGTGGAGGGATCCCAACCAGGAAGGACTTTGTCATTTCACGGTGACTATATGAATTTGGGGGGAGGCACACCCAGTTGTGCTCTGGAGTTACTCCTGGTGGTGCTGGGAGGATGCCCTATGGGAAGCCTGGAATCGAACCCATGTCGGCCCTCTGCAAGGCAAGCGCCCGCCCGGGCAGCTGTGCTATATCACTCTGGCCCTTCCCTAGAACTTTTAAAAATTAAATAGAAAGAAATTGGGGCCGGGAAGGTGGCGCTAGAGGTAAGGTGTCTGCCTTGCAAGCGCTAGCCAAGGAAGGACCGCGGTTCGATGCCCCGGTGTCCCATAGGGTCCCCCCAAGCCAGGGGCAATTTCTGAGCCATAGCCAGGAGTAACCCCTGAGCGTCAAACGGGTGTGGCCCAAAAACCAAAAAGAAAAAACCAAATAGAAAGAAATAAAGTTCCGTGCTTGGAAAGGAGGGATGTGGGGGGGCTGACGGACCCCTCTCCCGAGCGCGCCACGGTGGGAACCCGCACCTGGGGAGTAGCCGAGAGCCTCGGAGGTGGGGGGCAGCGCCGGGTCCTTGAAGGCTCAGGCCGAGTCGCCCCTGCCACCCCAATGCAGGTCCCTCGGGGCCCCCCAATCCATTCACGCTGCGCTCTCAGCAGAGCGGGAACGGATCCAACGAGCAGCCGTTGGGGTTTGAAACTCAGGGGAAAGTTTCTGTCGGGCCCAGACACTTGCGTCTCCGAGTCTCCGCTTCGGGGACTTGTCAGCGGTCCCCCCAAAACCCTCCTCAAGGTCTCCGCAGGGGCCCCTACCCCGGCACCTCCGCCTCCGGCCCCTCAGCAGCTCGCGCGGTGGCCAGGCCCAGGTGGGGCTCCGAAATGGGCCGGGGCGCAGCGCGCGACAGCCTCCCCCGCACCCCGACTCCCCCGCGCCCCCGGCCCCGCCGCCCCCGCCGCGAGGGAGCCCGCGGGCAGCGCGCCCAGCCCCCCTCTCGCGCCCGGCGGCGCCCCCGCGTCTCCATAGCGATGCCTCGGGCGCGCACCTCGCCCGCGGGCCCCGGGGAACAATGCGCAGCGGGCCGGGCCGGGGCGGGCCGGGGCGGGCCGGGGGCGGGGAGAGCGAGCGAGCGAGCGCGGGGGTGCGGGGGCCGCGGGCCGGCCGGGCCCGCCCCGCTTCCCACGCCGCCCGGCCCTGCAGCTCCGCGCCCGAGCCACCTGGAGCCCGGGTCGCTGCGGTGCCGCCGGTGCGCTGCGGTGCGCCCGGCCGGGGCGCCCCAGGAGCCATTTTGGAACCCCCAGAAGTTGGCCAAGTTTCGCCAAGTGCTCCGGAGGAGGCGGGCGCGCGGTCCCCGGGTCCCCGCCAGCGCCGGGCGGATGCGGAGCCGCGCAGGGTGCATGGATTGTGCTCTGGAGTCCGGCGCGGGCTCGGCCGGGCCATGGCACCGCCGCCGCCGCCCGTCCGGTCCCCGCTGCTGCCGCTGCCGCTGCTGCTGCTGCTGCTGGCCGCCACCCCGGCGCTGCCCGCGCTGGCGCTCCTCCGGGCGGCCGCCTGGGAGCCGCGCGCACCCGCCTGGACCGCCGCGCTGGACGTGAGGGGCGGCTGTGCGCGCCTGGGGGGCCGCCCGCTGCCGCTGCCGCTGCGCCTGGCCGCCCGGGCCGCCCCGAGCCTCCGCCTGCGGGTCCGCGCGCTCGGCCCGGGCTGCGGCTCCCACGCGCGGCGCGGACTCGGGTGGAGCGCGGAGCTGCGCGCGCGCGCCGTGCTCACGGGTCCCGGGCCCGGCGCGCGGCTCTGCTTCCCCGCCCCGGGTGGAGCCGGCGGCGACGGCTCCTGGGGGGCCGCGCTCTCGGCGCCCACCGGCTCCCCCGCCTGCAGGTGCCCGTCGTGGCACTCGGGGCCCGTCCGCCTGCGCCTCCGGTGCGCCCTGCGGGTGGAGCTGGCCCTGGAGGCGGCCGAGTCGACGCCCTCCCCGGAGCCGCCGCCGCCGCCGCCGCCGTCGTCTCCGGCGGGGGCCGGGCCCGCGCGCCGGGCCCGACGGGGCGCAGCGCCCGGCGGCGGCTTGGGCAACACGAGCCCGCAGTTCCCGCTGCCCAGTTACCAGGTGTCCGTGCCCGAGAACGAGCCGGCGGGCACCGCGGTCATCGAGCTGCGCGCCCACGACCCCGACCCCGGCGACGCGGGCCGCCTGGCCTACCAGATGGAGGCGCTCTTCGACGAGCGCTCGGGCGGCTACTTCGCCATCGACGCGGCCACGGGCGCCGTGCGCACCGCGCGCGCCCTGGACCGCGAGACCAAGGACACGCACGTGCTCAAGGTGAGCGCCGTGGACCACGGCTCCCCGCCGCGCTCGGGCGCCACCTACCTCACCGTCACCGTGGGCGACACCAACGACCACGGCCCCGTGTTCGAGCAGTCCGAGTACCGCGAGCGCGTGCGGGAGAACCTGGAGCTGGGCTACGAGGTGCTGACCATCCGCGCCACGGACGGCGACGCGCCCTCCAACGCCAACATGCGCTACCGGCTGCTGCGCGGCGCGGGCGGCGTCTTCGAGATCGACCCGCGCTCCGGCGTGGTGCGCACCCGCGCCGCCGTGGACCGCGAGCAGGCGGCCGCCTACCAGCTGCTGGTGGAGGCCACGGACCAGGGCCGCCACCCGGGCCCGCTGAGCGCCACGGCCACGGTGCACATCGCCGTGGAGGACGAGAACGACAACTACCCGCAGTTCAGCGAGCCGCGCTACGTGGTGCGGGTGCGCGAGGACGTGGCGGTCAACACGCAGGTGCTGCGCGTGCAGGCCACGGACCGCGACCAGGGCCCCAACGCCGCCGTCCACTACAGCATCGTCAGCGGCAACCTGCGCGGCCAGTTCTACCTGCACGCGCTCAGCGGGCGGCTGGACGTCATCAACCCGCTGGACTTCGAGGCCATCCGCGAGTACACGCTGCGCGTCAAGGCGCAGGACGGCGGCCGGCCGCCGCTCACCAACGCCTCGGGGCTGGTGTCCGTGCAGGTGCTGGACGTGAACGACAACGCGCCCATCTTCGTCAGCAGCCCCTTCCAGGCCGCCGTGCTGGAGAACGCGCCGCCGGGCCACTCGGTGCTGCACGTCCAGGCGGTGGACGCCGACTCGGGGGAGAACGCGCGGCTGCGCTACCGCCTGGTGGACACGTCCGGCGCGGGGTCCCCCTCCGGACCAGGCCTTGGCGGCGGCGGCGACGGCGGCGACCCCAGCCCCGACTTCCCCTTCCAGATCCACAACAGCTCCGGCTGGATCACCGTGCGCGCCGAGCTGGACCGCGAGACGCTGGAGCACTACAGCTTCGGCGTGGAGGCCGTGGACCACGGCTCGCCGCCCCTGAGCTCCTCGGCCAGCGTGTCCGTGACGGTGCTGGACGTGAACGACAACGACCCGGCCTTCACGCAGCCCGCCTACGAGCTGCGGCTCAACGAGGACGCGGCGGTGGGCAGCAGCGTGCTGACCCTGCGCGCCCTGGACCGCGACGCCAACAGCGTGGTCACCTACCAGCTCACGGGCGGCAACACCCGCAACCGGTTCGCGCTCAGCAGCCAGAGCGGCGGCGGCCTCATCACGCTGGCCCTGCCGCTGGACTACAAGCAGGAGCGCCAGTACGTGCTGTCCGTCACCGCGTCGGACGGCACGCGCTCCCACACGGCGCAGGTCTTCATCAACGTCACCGACGCCAACACGCACCGGCCCGTCTTCCAGAGCTCCCACTACGCCGTGAGCGTCCGCGAGGACTGTCCGGCCGGCACCGCCGTCACCACCGTCAGCGCCACGGACGAGGACACGGGCGAGAACGCGCGCATCACCTACGTCTTGGAGGACCCCGTGCCCCAGTTCCGCATCGACCCCGACGCGGGCACCATCTACACCACCGCCGAGCTGGACTACGAGGACCAGGCGGCCTACACGCTGGCCGTCACGGCGCGCGACCACGGCATCCCGCAGAAGTCGGACACCACGTCCCTGGAGATCCTGGTCCTCGACGCCAACGACAACGCGCCGCGCTTCCTGCGCGACCTGTACCAGGGCTCCGTGCTGGAGGACGCGCCGCCGTCCACCAGCGTCCTGCAGGTGTCCGCCAACGACCGCGACTCGGGCCCCAACGGCCGCCTCGTCTACACCTTCCAGGGCGGCGTGGACGGCGACGGCGACTTCTACATCGAGCCCACGTCGGGCGTCATCCGCACCCAGCGGCGGCTGGACCGGGAGAACGTGGCCGTGTACCACCTCCGGGCGCTGGCCGTGGACCGCGGCAGCCCGGCGCCCCTCAGCGCCTCGGTGGACGTCCAGGTGACCGTCCTGGACATCAACGACAACCCGCCCGTCTTCGAGAAGGACGAGCTGGAGCTGTGGGTGGAGGAGAACAGCCCGGTGGGCTCGGTGGTGGCCCGGATTCGCGCCCGGGACCCCGACGAGGGCCCCAACGCCCAGATCATGTACCAGATCGTGGAAGGCAACGTGCCCGAGGTCTTCCAGCTGGACCTGCTGAGCGGGGACCTGCGGGCGCTGGCCGAGCTGGACTTCGAGGTGCGGCGCGAGTACGTGCTGGTGGTGCAGGCCACCTCGGCCCCGCTGGTGAGCCGGGCCACCGTGCGCGTCCGCCTCGTGGACCAGAACGACAACGCGCCGGAGCTGCCCGACTTCCAGATCCTCTTCAACAACTACGTGACCAACAAGTCCAGCAGTTTCCCCACGGGCGTCATCGGCCGCGTCCCGGCGCACGACCCCGACTTCTCCGACCGCCTCAGCTACGCCTTCGTGCGGGGCAACGAGCTGCAGCTGCTGCTGCTGAACCCGGCCACGGGCGAGCTGCGCCTCAGCCGGAACCTGGACAACAACCGGCCACTGGAGGCGCGCATGGAGGTGGCTGTTTCCGGTGAGCGGCTCCCTGGGGTCCAGGGCTGGCTTCTCTTTGGGGCCTTCCTGTTGGACGCAGTGCTTGGTTGGCTGGTGTGGGGGCTCCCTGCCAGGGCTGGGTGGGTACGTCCTGGCATCACAGCGCCAAGCCAGCCCGGGCCCCCTGAGTGTCCCCCACCGGTGCTGCCCTCGGGCCAGGCCATGGCTCCGGGCTGAGCCCTGTGCTTTGCTCGCAGACACCTTGCGCCAGGCTCCAGGCCTGTCTGCCGAGATCAAAGGTCAGTGCTTGGCTCACGTACCAATTAGTGGCCGGGTGGGTCCGTTGGGAACAGCCGGACGGTCCCTGAGTCATCATTGATGTCGAGTGTCTCCTGTGGGCCGGGCCAGAACCAACGGCCGCCTGGGAGTGTTCAGAGAAACATCGTCTTGTTTGATCTCAGAAACGGGCTTGTAATTTGGGTGTTAACCTTGAGGTCTCGCCGGGCTGGCGGTGGAGCCAGTGTGGGAACTCAGGACGCCCGTCTCAGGCTTGCTGTTGGAGTGGGGGGAGCTAAGAGGTAGGGTGGGGGAAGTTCTCCATGCCACAGGACCCCTCCATGGCCTCCCTCCTCCTTCTCCCAGGGGCCAGGGAGAGGGGACACGAAGCAAGGCACACGGGAGACCAGAGAGCTGATCTGATCTGGCCTGGCGGGAGGTTGGGGAACAAGAAGAGATTGGCAGGTGAAACCTGCGAGTGCCCTGATAGCATTAGGAAGAGCCTTGGCCAAGTGCTCCGGGCTCCTGGTGAACCGTTGGAACAGTCGCGATGACAGGACGGCCTCACGGGGCGGGTTCAGAAGGCCGCAGTGGGGTGCATTCTGCACCCAATTAGCTGCCTTTATAGACGAGCTTTCAGGGGTGAGGGAAATACAGGCTCCAGTTGTTCTGTCTTTGAGATCCGGAATTTCGGGGTGCAGTTCTGGGGTGATGCAATGCCCCGGCCCCGGGTTTGGCAGCCAGCCTCCCCGCGGGCAAGTGTTTGAGAGGTGTCACGAGGCTGAGGGTGTAGTTTGGGAGCGAGGCCTCGGTGCCCTGGCACCCTCGGTGAACCGGGCGTCTGCGGCCCACAGAGCTCCTTTCCCTGCGCCAGCTGAGGCCTGGGAGGGTGGGTGGGGGGAACGTCTAAAAGCTAGTCCCCAGCTCCCAGGAACCCCCCCCCCACCTCTCTGCAGGGCTTATTTTATGGGGTGGGCCGCCGGGGTGCATGCCGGGAGCTGGCTTGCTTTGTGTCTGAGGGATCCGGAGTGCGGTCCCGTACCTGCCGGATGGCAGGGTTTAGAGTGGATTTGAGTCCAAAGAGGCGTCTTCCCGTGGGCTGTCTGTCTGCTTGCTGGGTGTGAGTCTGAGCTCAGAAGACAGTCAACACGGGGGTGTTGGGGTGGACGATGAGGAGAGCTCATGGTGCTGCCGCCGTAATTGGTTCTGGGGTCTCATGGGGTGCTGTGACCTGGTAACTGCCCCAGGGCACAGTGACCACCTCACTGTTGGGGTTTGCACCTGGCTCCTGCCAGTATCTCTGTTGGACCCAGGTTTAAGCACGGCCCTCGCTCTTGGGGCTGGAGTGAGATGAGAGCACAGGGGTGGGGTGGGAAATGAGGTGTCAATCCTCAGCATCCCATGGGATCCCCCATGAGCACCTCCAGGAATGACCCCAGAGCTCAGAGCCAGGAGGAACCCCTGAGCAATGCTAGATGTGCCCCCCTCAAAAATAAAATCAATAAAGCACAGTGACTGCTGTTTAAGCAAGATTTTGCAGATGCAGAAAGTGAGACTCAGAGGGGGGTCACTTTACTGGCACCTCCATCCCCCCCTCAACGAGCTGCCAGGGCAGGTGTCAGTCTTGAGGTTGGGGGTGGGATGCAGGAGACTCCACCTCCCTCGTGTCTCTCCGGTGGGTTTCTGGTCACTGCTGGCGTGAATCTTCTGGACTCAGCCTTGCATGTGGCATCCCCTCATGATGACGGTGTCACAGTGAAGGAGAATGTTTTGGCCTCTGGGGACTATAAAAGCCACAGTTGCAAGCTGCAAAGGCCAGGCCCTGGCAGAGCCCCAGGACAGGGTGAGGCCTCCAGGTTTATGGGGGCAGAGGAGAAAAGAGTTTTGTTCCAGCTCTTAAGCTGTTTGATGGGCTGTTGTTGGCGACTACCTGGGGTTTTATGGTGGGGGGGTGGGGGGGCTGCTGTCTGCTGGAGGCCTATGTGCTCCCAGGCAGAGCCAGGGTGGATGGTGGGGTCTGGAGGACCAGAGAGGGGGTGTTTGTTGATGGCCAAGACAGGACTCAGGGGGGCCGGGCGGTGGCGCTGGAGGTAAGGTGCCTGCCTTGCCTGCGCTAGCCTAGGACGGACCGCGGTTCGATCCCCCGGCGTCCCATATGGTCCCCCAAGCCAGGAGCAACTTCTGAGCGCATAGCCAGGAGTAACCCCTGAGCGTCACAGGGTGTGGCCCAAAAACCAAAAAAAAAAAAAAAAAAAAAAGACAGGACTCAGTATCTGGTGACTGTTTGAGTTCTCAACCCAGTTTCCATTCGAACAACAGCTACCATATTGGATGACTTCCGGCCAAGGCAAGAGGTTGGTTGGGGGGGGGGGGCAGAGAGGTGGTGCAGTGGGTAGGGCTTTTCCCTTCCATGCACAGACCATATCTATCCCATCTTTGACACCTCGTGTGGTGCCCAAGCACCACCAGAAGTGATCCCCAAGCATTGTGGGTGTGTGGCCCAAACACAAAAACAGAAATAAACCAACAGAAACCAAGTATCTTGTTTCAGGCCCTGGTGGAGACTGAAACTTCCTGTGGTCCCCTGAGTACAGAACCAGGAGCACCCCCTGTCCAAGGCCAGTGTAGCTGCCCCAGTGTTTGCTGCTAGTGACCCCTTTCTTTCCTACCTAGGTACACCCCAGGGTGCTCAGGGGGGCAGAGGTGGGACACAGGCTCCATATACACCTCACCTCAGCGTCATGCTCTCTGTGCCTGTCGCCTGGACCTGGTGGGTGCTGTCCCTCTCGGGTCATCCCTTGGCCACGGAACCATTGGCCCGAGCGACACAGTGCGGGGCTGGCCTGAGAGTGGGGGACAATGTGGAGTGCAGGCAAGGATTGCACAGGCAAGGGCAGGGCAGGGGTGGGATGCTGACCCCATGTGCAGAAACCACTTTGCTGCTTCTGCCAGATTCTTTAGCCACACGAGGGATGGAGGGTCCCGGGCACGGAGGGTCAGGGGTCCTTGGTACCAGAGGAATTGGGGGGTCCCAGGGAATGAAGGGATTGGGAGTCCCATGTGCAGGAGGGATGGAGGGGCCTGGGCACTGAGGGTCGAGGGTCCAAGGCACTTGCCAGCTGCTGGCCCCACTTGACTTGGGCTCAGAAGCTCCGAGGTATCTCTGGCTTTGCAGACAAAGGTCGTGTGACCCATCCCAATCCCCCACACCTATCACCTGACTTCCTAAGCACCCCTGCACCCCCACGTGCTCCCTGGCTCCCTTCACCCTCCTCTCACAGCCTTTTTGTTTGTTTTGGGGCGCCCCCCCCACAGTGCTCAGGGCTGAGTCCTGGCAGAGGCAGCTGTGACCACCGTGTATGCCACCCCTGCTTCTGCAGATGCCCACTGGCCCCTCTCAGGGTGTGGGGGGATTGGCAGCTCCTGTATCGGGGCTCTGGGATGAGGACTTGGGAGGTTCGGGGTTCAGGAGGGCTCCAGGGGACCCGACAGAGACTCTGTGTCACGTGTGTCCCAGTGAGAAGCTCTGTCCAACCCTGGCCAGCTTGGATGGAGCAGTGAGCCCAGCTCCCTGGGGAGGCCCTGCTAACCCCAGAGCACTGCAGTGACCCCCATCAGCCCGGAGCAGAAGGGGGCATGTGCAGGGGTGTGTGCCTGCAGCAGGGTGGGGCACTCAACCCTGGGGGGATAGTTTTCTGGTTTTTCTTGTCCTGTAACCTGAACTGGCTTATGGAGCCCCAGAAAGGCATTCCTGAATATTGGGGGCCCTGAATATTGGGGGGGGGGGCGCCAGCTACCACCTGCTTTCTGCACATTGGTCAGGAAGGCTAAGGGAGCCCCAAAGAATATTCCAAAAGGGTCAAGTTTCCCGATTGTCCTGGTGAGAGCAACCCATCTTGTGTTGTTGTCATGGGGATCAGCGAGGCCCCCACGCTTTCCTCACAGAGGTGCCCTGTGAACTGGCTATTGGTGGCCCATCCCAGGGGTGCAGGCCGCCCACCCAGGCCCCAGACAGCCCTGCATTTCCGAGGGAGCTCCAGGGATGTGGGCGCCCGTGTGGGGGGAGCCTTGGCCTCGGGACAGGGCTGGCGCTTCCCGGCTCCCAGCATGTTGCCACGGCTTCAGGTAAGGACTTGTGGCCGCCTTGGCAGCCGCTCCCCTGCTTGGGCGCGAACATTCCAGAGCTGGAGGGAGTCCAGGGTGCCCCGCCCTGTCAGCGCTGCAGCGAGTACCCCCTCGGCACATACGGCCCGTGCGTGCGTGCGAGCTCATAGACACACGTGTACACATTCAGGCACACACATGAGCTCCTGGACACACATATGCGGTCATAGACACACATGCAGAGCAAAGCTCAGATGGACAGATGCGCATAGACTCACAGACAACATGCACATGCATGGGTACATAGGATGCATGGATACACAACTACACAGAGACACACACAGACTCTCAGACACTTGTACACGGGAACACACAGACACCAGCACGCAGATGCAGAGACATACACAGACTCACAGAGTCTCACGGACGCACACAGACAGACACACACAGGCACGGACAGACCTACAGACAGACACATAGATTCATACATGTACAGGCATACACGGCTTGCCCAGACACACAGAGACAGACTCACACATAGAGACACACACACACACACACACACACACACACACACGCGCGCGCATGGGCTGGGACTCCTGCCCACAGTGCTCCCACCAGCTTCATTCCAGACTCCCAGTCTGGCTGCTGTATCTTTTTCTTTTTTTTTTTTTTTTTTTTTTGGTGCTTTTTGGGTCACACCCGGCAGTGCTCAGGGGCTTCTGGCTCCATACTCAGAAATTGCTCCTGGCAGGCACGGGGGACCATATGGGACACCGGGATTTGAACTGATTTGAACTGATGACCTTCTGCATGAAAGGCAAACGCCTTACCTCCATGCTATCTCTCCGGCCCCTTTTCTTTCTTTTTTTTCTGTTGTATCTTTTGTTTCGCTTTTTTTCCTTTTTATAACTGTCTGGTGTGTACACAAAGAAAATAAAAATCTCTTCGGCACTTAAAAACCATCAGCTAAATGGCACTTGGCTAAGGCACCGCAGCCGTAATCCAAACAGAGCCACCCTCTGTGTAAGCAGTGTCGAGATAAGGCTGGGGACAGGACCGCGTGTGGCACTGCCCTCGGGCACCCAACTGAGCTCCAGGGGAGTTGAGTCTAGGGAGCTGCTCTCGGGGGTCAGCCCACCAGACCCCATCCACCGCACTCTCCCACAGACCCCCCCCCAGCTGTCCCAAAGCCCTCCCTCACCTGAAGTTCAGTGGGGTGGGGGCTGGCAGTGACTCTTGTTCTCTTGTTCTCATCTGGGTCCCTCTGGGCTCCCTTGGGAGCTGAGACAGATTAAAAATCATCAGGTTTGGGGCCAGAGAGATAGTATGGAGGTAAGGCGTTTGCCTTTCATGCAGAAGGTCGGTGGTTCGAATCCTGGCATCCCATATAGTCCCCCTGAGCCTTCCAGGACCACACCTGGCACTGTCCTGTCCAGGGAGACCTGGGGTTCGGGCCTAAAGGACCCCATCTGTGGTGACAGGAAGTGGACATGGGATGATGGGATGGGGCGAGGTCTTGGGGGTCAGAGCGTCCATGTGGGAAGACAAGTTGATTCTAGAGCTGGGGGGCCAGCAGGGATCTGAGGTGCTCTGGGTCTCAGCCCTTTTCCTTCTGTGTCATAGTTGGTACCCACCACCTCGCTCCAGAGCCCAGAAAACAGCCTGTGTCTCCGAGCGGCCCCCGTGATTTCAAAGGGGCGAGAGTGGAAAACATTTGGGTTTATTGTTCTGGAAGGTTCCTGTGTGCTCGCATGTGGCTGTGGACAGCTGGCGTGTGTGTGACCGGGCAGGAACCCCTCTTGCGGTGCCAGGGTGTTTGCCAGAAAGCAGGTCAGATGGGGCCTTGTTACCTCTCCCCAAAGCCAACAGGGCCTGAACTAGAGCACAGCGGGGAGGGCGTTTGCCTTGTACATGGCCAACTAGGTTTGATCCCCAGCATCCCGTAGTGTCCCCCAAGCCTGCCAGGAGAGATTCCTGAGCGAAGAGCCGGAAGTAACCCCTGAGCGCCTCTGGGTGTGGTCCAAAAACAAAAACAAAACAATAAAAGAAGTAGGTGGGGTACACTCAAGGGGGGTCTGTGCTGGCCAATCCTCTTGTTGCCTCAGGAGGGTTGCAGGGGGCAGTTGAGGGGTCACTTTCACCTGGACTCATGCAAAGTGCTCCTCCAGTCACCTACCCTGGACTCCCCTCTGGGTGCTCGGTTGAAACGGACCAGTTTAGTCACCCCATTGCTCCCCGTCTTGTAGGCTCGGCCCCACCCTGTCCCCCCTGTTCCCAGCACCAGTCCCTTTCCTACATCCATGGCCCCTCACAGGAATGTCCCACCTTCCCCAAGAAACATGTCAGCCACATGCGATTTCAGGACTCCTGCCCTGCCTGATCTCCTGTCAAGGGTGCCACACAGGCTGCACCCAGACCCAGGCAGGCACAGGCCTGGGGAGCTGAGGTTCAAGCAGGGCTGGTGTTGGGGACCCTCGAAGTTGACAGGGAAGTGAGGGTTCTGGGGGAAGGGCCCCAGCACAGGGTTCACAGCACAGGATTTGCCGGGGTGACCCTGGAGCTCGGCCCAGGGTGCGAGACTGGGGTGTGTTGGGTCTTGCCGTGGACTGCGCTGCCTGTCCAGGATGTTCTCCGGAGGGGGGGGGGCTGTTCTGAGCAGATACACAGCAGCTCTTCACCCCAATTTCACGGAGCCTAAACATTCTTAGTTTCTGCCAAGCTGGGGTCTGGGGGCTGGAAGAACCCTCTGGAATCTTACTGGGGAGTTGCTGCCTGCTCGCATGGGGACCAAGAATTTGGTCACCAGGTCAGGAGAGTGACATGGGGGGCGGAGACATTCTGGCCCCCCCCAGCCCCGCCCCACCCCACCATGGGGCTGTGTCGGCCTTTTGCAGCTCCTTTGTGCCCGTCATCCCGTAAACTGAGGGCTGCCACCGTGGCTGCCCTTCATTGTCCCCGACAGTCCTGGGCAACCCCGCCAGGCTCGTTCCCATGGAGACGGGGCCACCTTGAAAGCGATCGGATTGCAAGCGCTTTGTGTGAAGGGGCGTCTCAGGGGCGCCGCCCCCACCGCACTGCTGCCCACCCTGCTGCTCTGTGTCCCCCATTAGGGGAGCTGGTGGCAGCAGAGGGTCCTGGGAGGGGGGGGATGGCGAGAAGCTCAGCCTGGATTGTGTAGCTTGTGTGGACCTGCAAGGGGGCTCGAACCTCCATGGGGTAGGACAGACCCAGGTCCTATCCCTGGTCACCTGGCCATGAGCCACCTGGGGTTCTAAGAAGCAGGATTCGGGGATGGGGTGGACGTCCCCAGGGTGGGGGACAGGGCTGTCGGCACCCATGTGGTTCCGAGTTTTGTTTGTGTGTGTTTGGGGAGACACCATTCAGGGGTGCTATGGGGTGACTTCTGGCTTTCTGCTTGGGGTTCTTGGTGGTATTCAGGGGGACCCAGTTGTGCTGGTGGCGGAACCCAGATCTGGGGCATCTTAGGGGTGCAGAGAGAGTTAGCAAGTCAAAAGAAGAACCCCGACTGGTTCCCCCAAACAAACCCCACAAACCCAAACTGGAGTGCCAGACAAAGGGGGAAAGAAGCCACATTTGAGATGCAGTGAAGGGAGGTGCTGCTTCATTCCCAGGGGGTCAGGAGGCTGCCCCCAGGACAGATGGACTGGGAGACAGCACAGGGTTCAGGGCACAGCCCTGCATACCACCCACCTCATTTGGTCGCATCCTTGGCTCTGGTTCTGTGCTCCCAAACTGTTGATTCCTTTCCGCTCTGTGTTGCTTGAGAAAGTCTCAGCTTTCTGGCCACATAGGTTTGGGACAACAGTTGTGTAATGTGGGGGATCACACCTAAACCCCCTCTTTTCTAGGCCTTACCTGGAGCCTTCCTGGGGACATTGTTTTAGGGTTGCTCCTGGCATCCCATACCCCCGCCCTGAGCATCCTTTTACCCTGAGTGTTCCCAGATGCACTAGACCGGGGAAGGGCCTTTTTTGGGGGCCACACTCAGCGATGCTCAGGGGTTCCTCCTGGCTCTGTGCTCAGGAATTGCTCCTGGTAGACTTGGGGGACCCCATGGGATGCCAGGGATCGAACCCAGGTCAGCCATGTGCAAGGCAAATGCCCTCCACGCTGTGCCCTCCTCACTCTGGCTCTGGAGAGGGCCCCTTTTCCTGGACAGCCGACTGTGATCTCGGGTCATGATATCTGGGTGACAGTTTTCCAACTACCTTGGAATCTGGCCTCCGTGTCCGTTGCATTGAAGTGGGGTTTGCTCAACAACTGTAGGTGGGGGCCTTCGTGTAGCTCCCTGGCCGAGCTAGGGCTGAAAGCCTAGTGGGAGGCGACTGACCGTGTGGGTGAATCATTAAACCAGTGGGGTGGGGGCCTGGCAACTCGTGGCCGGAAGAGGGAAATGAGGGCTCTCGGGTGTGCAATGAGGCATGAGGACCCGCCATGTGGGCTCAGGCATCCTGGAGCAGGGCTCAAACTTGGCTGGGACTGTCCCAGGCTGCTTGGGGCTCTCCACGATTTGTGCCTGTCGGGGTGCAGGGCAGAGACAGTGGTCAAGGGAGCAGCAGGATATCCCCCCACCTCAGCCCTTCCTGCCAGGGGACCCCCAAACCCCATCCTCTCTAGAGGACCCGGGACAGAGCAGGAACAATGCTTGGGAGCTGGTTTTAGAACATTCTCCTGACTCTGAGTGCCCTCTGGGTCCCCCAGGGCCCTCATCGCCCTCTGCCCCCACCTCACCCCTACAGGTGCCCCATCGCTGTCTCCACTGAGCCGCCCCTTGGCAGCCGCAGCCCCACCTGGCACGAGCCCCGAGTTTGGTCGAATTAACCGGTGACGACAATGTTAATGAGTCTCTGCGATTAGAATCTGCCGTGGTTTCCTGAGCACTAGGCCCTGCGGGATCCCCCAACTTATCTCCGTTCACCACCCCTGGGCTGCCCGGGGCTACCGGGAGGGGGCACCCAATTTGTTGCTTCCACTCATCTCTAACTGCTTAATGACAGGGTATCAGGCATGTGAAGCCTGAGTGTGAGAGCTTGTCTGTGAACATGGGTGAGTGTGAACACGTGTGTGAATGTGAGTGTGTGTGAGTGTGAGCAGGCGTGTACGAACACATGTGAGTTAAGCATGTGCGAATGAGCATGCATGTAAATGCATGAGAGGGAGCTTGAACACATGCGTGAGTGCGTCTGATCTGGGTGTGAGAACTCGAGCTAGCCCAGGGGCACGTGTGGGAGTGGCAGCGTGCGTGTGAGAACAGTTGTCCCGCACGCATGTGCACGTGTGTGTATGGGGGTGTTTGGTGAGTGTGGGGCCACTATAGGGCCCCGAGATCCCATGACCGAACTGTTCAGGGGTGTCCTTGCTGGTGTGAGCGGCGCAGAGAAAGGCCCATTCAGGGGGCCCTTCATGGGGGGTGCAGGGAGATGGGTGGATGCTTGGGATGATTCGGGGTGCTGGGCCTTGAGGGGTCCAGCCCTGGGCACGACTCCTGCTCCATCAGTGGCTCCCCTCATTCCTCCCACCCCCTTGATGCTTGGGTCTGGGCTAGACCCATCCTCTGCAATTCTGGAACTTTTTGGCTCACCTTCAAAGCCTTTGGGCCTGGCTTCCAGGGCAGGAGAGGGAGGGAGGAGCTCCCAGAGGAAACTGAGGAAGAGCATGCAAGCGTGAGGGAGGGTGGGGAGGGACAGGCTTCTGCTGCTGGGACCCAGGAAATGACCCTCATGGAAAGTGGGGAGAGGAGAGGGACCAGCTGGTAGGTGGTGCAGCTTGCTCTCACTCTCCCCCCCCCTCTCCCCCCCTCGCTGTTTCTCTCTCCTCTCTCTCGCTCTCTCCTCTCTCTCACTCTCTCTCCTCTCTCCCTCTCTCTCAAGTTCTCTCGCTCTCTCTCTCCCTCTCCTATTTTCTCTCTCTCCCTCTCTCTCCTCTCTCTCTCCCTCTCTCTCTCACCTCTCTCTCTCTCTCTCTCTCTCTCTCTCTCTCTCTCCTCTCTCTCTCTCCTCTCTCTCTCTCTCTCTCTCTCCACACACACACACACACACACACACACACACACACCCCTCATGGCTCCCTGCCCTCCCCTTCCGCATCAGCCTTGGGAATTGAGCAGAGGAATTTCCTTAGTAAATATTTGACCAGAAAAAAAAAAAAAAAGCAGTTTCCCGCCTGCCCAGTTATGCAGTGACTGACTAGAGATCAGCCGCCGTCTGGGCCAATATTTGATCTTTGATCTTCCCCCAAAGATGACGACGCCAGAGCTGGGCAGAGCAAGGGAGCTCTGTGGTCCCTGGTGTCCCTGGATGGAGATGTCACTGAGTTCCAAATTGGGGGCTTCTTCCTGGGAACCTTGGCTGCCCCTGATGCCCTGGACTTGGGGAGCTGAGCTCCAGGGGTTGGCTCGTGCACCGTAAATGATTTTTTTACACGAAGGAGTCAGTTCCCTTTCTCTGGACAGGGCTTTAGGGGCCTTTGGGTGTTGAGGGGTTTATTTATTTATTTATTTATTTATTTATTTATTCATTCAGGTTTTTGTTCCACATCCGGAAGTGCTCAGGGGTTACTCCTGGCTGTCTGCTCAGAAATAGCTCCTGGCAGGCACGGGGGACCATATGGGACACCCGGATTCGAACCAACCACCTTAGGTCTTAGATCGACTGCTTGCAAGGCAAACGCCACCGTGCTATCTCTCCAGCCCCTGGGGGGTTTATTTAGTGCCCAGAGCACTGGGCCCTGTCTCCAGGGACCCTCAGACCACAGCAGCTGCTTGGAAGATGGGGAAGACTTCGAAAATGCCAGCACTCCTCTCACCCCAGAGTACTGTCCTCTTACCCTGCAGTGCTCCCTCACAACAGGAGTGCTCCACTGAGTCTCCTTCCTGGGCTCTTACCCCCCTAGCTCCTCTGCTCAGCCCTCATGCCCTCACCCCCATCTATCCCAACTCTCCACCATACCTGTCTCCCCAAATCTCTTTTCCCTGCCCCATTCCTGGGAATTCATTTTTGTTGTTGTTGTTGTTGTTGTTGTTGTTGTTGTTTTGGGTCACTCCCAGCTGCACTTAGGAGTTACTCCTGGCTCTATGCTTAGAAATCGCTCCTGGCAGGCTCGAGGATCATATGAGATGCTGGGATTCAAACCACCATTGTTCTGTGTGCAAGGCAAACACCCTACCTCCATGCTATCTCTCCCACCCCCATTCCTGAGAATTCTGGACCAAAGTTTCTAGAATGTTCACAGATGTGTCAGCTGGACCCAGACCCCCCAGGGTGCAGAGAAGGGGGCCCACAGAGTGTGGGAGTAGGACCGAGGTCTGGGACCCACATGTGTGGGGTAGCTGGCAGTGCTGGGCCTTCTGTCTGACCCCGGTCCCTGTCAGGGGGTGCATCTACCCCGCTTTCTCCGCCAGTCAAAAGCTGTGCTCCCACCTTCTCTGCTATGGTGCTCACTCAGCCTCTCTGGGGCTGGTGTCCAGCACAGGGGGAGGGGGAATTACAGGAAGGAAAACCCCGAAAATGGGAGAACGGTGTGCATGTGTGTGTGTGTGTGTGTGTGTGTGTGTGTGTGTGTGTGTGTGTGTGTGGTTTGCGCCTGGTGTATAGGTGCTGAAGTCTGACTCTGGGTGACGAGAGGCCCTGCACGGACCCCGCCCTCCCTCCCTTCGGGTTTTTCCCAGCATCCCCAATGCTGGAACATTCTAGAGGGCAGGACAGGGATGGGGACAGGAAACAGGACCTGCCGGTTCTGTCTCCACACACTGAGAGACCCAGAATAGACCAGCCACACCCATCGCACCTGGGGGCCGGGTGTGCGACCAAGAGGGGCCACTCACTTCCTGCTGCCACCATGACATCACAGTTCTCTCCCCCCCCCCCACGTCCCCAAAGGGCCTTGTGCCAGGCAGGAAGAGACCAGGAGACAGGGAATGAGATGGGGGACAGGAACGGCCCCAGCTCTGAGGACAGGGCAGTTTGCCCTGTGCTGTCTGTCCCCATGGTCAGGTGCCTCTGGGGGTTTCCTGCTGCTCTGGGGTTTGTGGGTGACCTGTCCTGCTGTCCTGTGGCTTACAGCCCCTCCCCAAAGAAGCTCTTGGTGACCCTCAGGCCCCAGCCTCCCCTGGTCTCTGCACCCATTATCAGCTTCCTGCCAGAAGTTTCCCTGGATGCTCATGCTAGTGTGCCAGTCAGTTCTGGGGGTTCTGGACCACCTCCCAGCCAGAGGTGTGGGGAGGGAGGGGGAAAGGGTCTGCTCTCAAGCCCCCACACCCTGTGGGAGGGCCACTGCTGAACCCATGAGGGTTGGGGAGGTGACACATCGGAGGGGCCAGACCCTGCGGCCTGAACTGAGATTTCGCTTCAGTTCCCTCGGCCCCTGTGGCCTCAAACTCGTCCTGAGCTCAGAACCCCCCACTCCCACCCCTGCTCGACTTCCTTTCAGAGCAGTCCCAGAATGTGGGAATTGTGGTGCAGGCATGGGCTCTGTGCTCAGGGTCTTGGGGTGACTCTCCCTAACAGGGGTGTGTCACGGGGGGACTGGCTGGACTCCGAGGACCTGAGCCAGGCTGACAGGAAAGCAGGACCCGGGGAGGGCAGCCCTGGCATGCGGCCGAGCTGCCCGTGACCCTGCCCCTGTCCCCGCAGACGGTGTCCACAGCGTGTCGGCCCTCTGCACGCTGCGGGTGACGGTCATCACGGACGCTATGCTGAGCAGTAGCATCACGGTGCGTCTAGAGAACATGTGGCAGGAGCGCTTCCTGTCGCCGCTGCTCGGGCTCTTCGTGGAAGGGGTGGCCGCCGTGCTGTCCACCTCCAAGGACCACGTATTCGTCTTCAACGTCCAGAACGACACGGACGTGCACACGGCCATTCTCAACGTCAGCTTCTCGGCGCTGCAGCCCGGCGGTGGCCGCGAGGAGCGCTTCTTTGCCTCCGAGGACCTGCAGGAACGCCTCTACCTCAACCGCTCGCTGCTGGCGGCCGTGTCCACGCAGCGGGTGCTGCCCTTCGACGACAACATCTGCTTGCGCGAGCCCTGCGAGAACTACATGAAGTGCGTGTCTGTGCTGCGCTTCGACAGCTCCGCGCCCTTCCTCAGCTCAGCCACCGTGCTCTTCCGGCCCATCCACCCCGTCGCTGGGCTGCGGTGTCGCTGTCCACCCGGCTTCACCGGCGACTACTGCGAGACCGAGATCGACCTCTGCTATTCCAGCCCCTGCGGGCCCCACGGACGCTGCCGTCGGCGTGAGGGCGGCTATACCTGCGAGTGCTTGCAGGACTTCACGGGTAAGACAACACCCCCACCCCCGCCTGGTCGGGCCTCCCCCTCTTTCCCTCCCTCCCTGCACTTGGTCCCCCACTCTGTGGGGTGAGAGTGGGCAGGGGGTTGCAGCCCCTGGAGGGGTGTGTGGGGGGGAGCGAAAAATGTCCCAAGGATGTTGGAGCGAGACCATGGTGGGACAGCGTTGACCTTGCACAAGGACGACTCAGGTTGGATCCCCCCAGCATCTCATTTGGTCCCCCCAGCCCCGAGCACAGCCAGGAGTGATTCCTGAGTGTGTAGTTAGGAATAAGTCCTGAGCAACCCCAGGCATGGCCCAAAAAGTGAAAAGTAAAAAAATTTAAAGCATGGGGCCAGAGAGTTAACACAGTGGTAAGACCTTGCACACAGCCACCCAGGAACAACCTGGTTCAATCCTTGGCATCCCACATGGTCCTCTGACCCTGCCAAGAGCGATTTCTGGGCACAGAGATAGCAGTAACGACTGAGTGCTTTTGGGTGTGACCCCCCCACCAATTTTTTTTGTTTGTTTTTGAGGCCACACCCGTTTGATGCTCAGGGGTTACTCCTGGCTAAGCACTCAAAATTGCCCCTGGCTTTGGGGGACCATATGGGAGTCCGGGGGATCGAACCGGGGTCCTTCCGTGGCTAGCGCTTGCAAGGCAGATTACCTCTAGCGTCACCTCACCGGCCCCACCAAATTTTTTTAAAGCATGGAGGCAAAACAATCTTACAGCAAAGAGGGCATTTGCCTTGCATGTTGCTGACCCTGGTTCAATCCTTGGCATCCCATATGGTCCTCCAACCCTGCCAAGAGTGATTTCTGAGCACAGAGACAGGAGTAACCCTGAGCACTTCCAGATGTGGCCTCAAAACAAAACAAAACAACAACAACACACACACAGATAGGTCCCCTGAGCACCACCAGGAGTGATTCCTGAGTGCAAAGCCAGGAAACAGCCCTGAGCAACCCCCGGGTGTGGCCCCCAACTCCAAACCAAACAAAACCAGCAAGTCCCCTTCTGGGGACTCCATGTCCTGCCAGCTCAGGTGATGAATCCTGAGGGGTTGTCTTCTATTGCGTCCATCTGACTCGGGCTGGAATGGCCTCCACCCCCAAGCCGCCCTCTGGGTTTCCATCTGGGGTCACAGTTCTGGAGCAGGTTGGCAGGCGACTGGCTGGCACCTGTGTTTGGGGAGCAGGTGGCAGCTCAGCCTGGAAGTGGCCCTGAGCCTCTGTCTCTGGGTTCATTGTTCTCTTAAGCACCTGGAAGGTTTCACCTGCCTCCAGCTTTGAGGAGCTTAGGCTGGGGTGATGGTATTAGCAGGTATTTGGGAGGCAGGAAAGAAGTGGGGAGCTGGCAGAGCTGGAGGGGAAGTGGGAAGGATAGCTTGGGGCAGAAAAGGGGGTGGTGGTGGTAGTGCCCGGCTGTGGGCTGCACCCCTCTCCTAGACCCCGTCTCCACCAGCCTGCCCCACCTGTGTGTGTGGCTTCTTCCCAGCACCCCAGAGGGATCACCCCAAAATTCCTGCTTCTTGGTGCTGAGGAGGGCCAGCAGGAGGGAGGCCCCTGGGATGGTGCATTAGGGGGGCTTGAAAGCTCCTTCCCACATCTTGGGGTGAAGTGGCACCTTAGCCCCTCAAAGTTCTGCTCTGGAGACTTGCCCCTAGATGGAGCCTGGACAGGGCTCTGCCCTCCCCTGGCCCCAGGACTATTGAAGAGCCCCTTTGTGTGTGAAGATGCCCCGAACTTTCAGTCTCCTGCTTTGAGGAGCATTTCCGGAGAGGGGGACAGCGAGGCCCGGGGAGATAGTCATGGCCAGCCCCGTGTCTGTGTCTCCGGATGCTGCAATGCCCCATCCGAGACGGTCACCCCACGGTGCCCCTTTGAAGCTCCCTCTGCTTGACTGGTAATTGGGCTCATTTTCTCCCGCTGAAAGCACCTGTCAGCCAGGGTTTATCCTCTTCCCCGGTAAGCCGAGCCTCGGCCTTGTGCCTGGGAAGCTGGACGGGGCCCAGGGTGAAGGAAACCTAGGCTTCTCGTGAGGGTCAGACAGCGGGTGCAGTGGGGGGGGGGGCCGAGAACTCCCAGAAGTCCCATCAGTCTGATCCAAGGCTTGTGGTGTTTTGCAAGTCAGCCCCTGAAGAGGTTGACTGATGGAAGGATAGAGGATGAGGCCTTTCTCCTCCAGCTCGGACACAACGTCTGTTACCCTGTTCAGCCGGCGGTTCTGAGGTGAATGCGGCGGGAAGAAAGCCAAAAAGGCAGTCAGGCTTCGGAAGAAAATAGCTCTTTATTCCGTGAAGAGGCCAAAGCCAAAAGACCTAAGAATAGGTCCAGGACCAAAAGCCTCTCGCCTTCCACAGACCCTTGCTTTTATGCCCCAGAATCAGGTACCACCCAACGGTGGGATCAGGTACCACCCAATGGTGGGAGCAGAATCAGGTACGACCCTAGGGTGGGGGCAGAATGCCAGGTCACACCCTAGAGTAGGGCACAATCACCGATCAGGGTAGGGTCAGTAACATAATAATCCCATTAAAATGTTGACATACACAACAGTGGTGCTGGAATCCTGCAGGCAGGAGGACATGGAATCTGGGTGCTGTCAGGCCTGGTGCTGGCATGTGCGGGATCAGAGAACAGACAGATGACCCCTGTTTTCTTCCGTGTCCCACTGCCCCCTCCCCTGCTGCCCTCTTATCACTCAAGTGCCACAGCTGGCCCCTGCCCTGGGAAGGTTCTGAAAGTTTCTGTAAGGTTCTAGAAGGCCCCACCCAGTGTTGGGTGCCAGCAATGTCTTTTGCTAATTTTTTGTAAGAGAGATGTGACATGCATTGTTATCTTCTCTCATTACATTTCACAGATATCTTAGGGTTTAATTTTTTTTTTTTTTTTGGTTTTTGGGTTACACCCAGAGGCGCGGAGGGGTTACTCCTGGCTATGTGCTCAAAATTGCTCCTGGCAGGCTCAGGGGACCATATGGACTGCCGGGAATCGAACCGGGGTCCATCCTGGGCTGGCTGCGTGCAAGGTAAATTTTACTGCTGTGCTATCTCTCTGGCCCGGGGGTTTAATTTTTTTTTTTTTTTGGTGCCGAAACCCGGGATCGAAGGTTTAATTTTTTTTTAATTTTTATTTCATTTACTTTTTGGGTTTGGGGTCATACTTATTTTTTGTTGTTTTTTTGTTTGTTTGCTTTTTGGGGGCCACACCTGGTGACGCTCAGGGGTTACTCCTGGCTATACACTCAGAAATCGTTCCTGGCTTGGGGGACCATATGGGATGCCAGGGGATCAAACCACGCCCGTCGGTGCTTGATGGTGCCCAGGATCACTCCTGAGAGTGCTCCCGAGGGCATATAGAGTGCCGGAGATCGACTCTGAGTTCCATAGGGCTAGTCTGGGTCCCCATAGATCTTTGTTTTGTTTTGTTTTGTTTTGGAGCCACACCCAGTGCTGCTCAGGGATAGCTTCTGGAGGGCACAGAGATCGAATCCAGGTCTGCCCGTGCAAGGCAATACCTTCCCGCTGTGCCATTGCCCTGGCCCCACCCCAGGATCTTGCAGGAAGCCTCCCCATTATCAGACTGAGCATCTTCTCTGCTAGGTCCCCAGAGACCAGAATGACCTGGGACCCTTAATCCCAGCAGTGACCTAATCCTGGCAGTGACCTGGGGCCCATCATCTTGGCATCCCCCTGCCTGTTGGGGCCCCGTGTGGGCCCCTGCTGTGGACACCATGGGGCACCTGTTCACGATGTTGGTGAAGAGAGGAAGCAAGTGTGGCCATGGGTAGATTCTGTGCTGACCCCACCTAGGATTTGTCCCTCTGTCCCTCCCTTCCTGGGCTCGGGTGTCTCAGGAGCTAGAGACACTGCTGGCTGGCCGGTTGGTCGGTCGGTTGGTCCATCCATCGGGGACTCTGCCTGCAGCACTCATCGTCCTCTGGGCTGGCGGGAGTCCCGGGCCTTCTGAGCCTCACGGAAGAATCTGCGCTGGGGGCGACATGCACATTCCTGGGGTGTCGGGGCATGCTGTGGGCAGGAGCTAGCATGGCCGTCCCCTCACCATGGCCACACCCCTGGGCCCCCCACCCTGCTCGCAGAGACAAGCCCAGACCCCGAATTCCCCCCTCTGACCCCCTGTGTGTTTTCCCAGCCTTGAGCACCTGTGCTGCCTGCCTGGTCCAGGGTGTCCCCGGCTTCCCATCCTACTCCCCACTACACCCTCAGGTCCCAGCCTGCAGCTGAGTTCCATCCCTCCCCCCAGTCCAGCCCCTCCGGACCACACCCTCAGATGGATGTGGGTGGGCCCCCTGTCCTGCTGCCTGCCCCCCTCCCCCGTGCTGTTCCAGAGCACAAGGCCAGCCTCCAACACATAGCCCGGTCAGCTGGGGGTGTGATCCCCTGAGAGAGAGGGGCCTTATGCAGGATAGACAAGAAGCATCTCGAACCCCCAGGCCTGTGGTGGCTTTGCCCTTGGGAACCCCTTGCTGTTTTGGGATTTTTAAACCTACACCCAGCAGTGTTCCTCTTGGTACTGAGCTCAGGGGTCACTCCTGGCAAGTTCAGGGGATGCTATGGGATGCTGGGATCAAACCCAGGTCAGAAGTGTGCAAGGCAAATGCCCTCCCCGTTGTGCTCTTGCTCGGGCCCCATTTTAACCAATGGAGAGGGGGCCCCACTTCTGAGAGTGGGACCCCCCAATTGGCTGAGTCCCAGTGTTCAGGTCGCTGGGACTTACCCTGGGAAGGCCTCAGAGACTTGGGGTGTTAGAAGCCCCTGCCAGGGACCCTCAGGTCTGAGGGGGCTGTCGAGGACCAGGGTGGGAGGGGGATTTCAGACCCCTAATACAAATACCATGGTAGGTGTGTTTTATTTCTCTGGTTTCTCCGGACGTAGCCTTTGGGCCACGATTCTGTCCTTGTTATTCACTGCGAGGCTGGTCGGACACGAATTTTGGGAGCCAGAGGTTGGAGAATATCTGGCCAATTCAGGGCCCCGCCGTCCCTGATGTGAAAATGTCAACACCCACCCAGGATCACGATGCTGTAAAGGGGTGCTGGTGGCCATGGGGGCCATCTGGCTCTGTGGAAGGTGGAGGGTCCCATTAGGTCACCGATCCTGAGAGAGTTCTGAGACCCCGTGGAATGTGATTTCCCTGCACAGCCGATGCTGTGGGAGACAGTATCTGAGCCCCCAGGGCCCACATAGTCTGAAACTGTGGCCCCCTTGTCTTGTGCTTCTTTTGAGAGATGTGGGTCAGTGTCCAATTCAGCCCGCTGGGGGACCCACAGGGGCAGCCTTGGGGCTCGGCATGGACCCAACCACCACAGACTAGGGCGTGTGTGAGCCCCAGGTTGCTGAGCCAACTCAGCCAGCGGTTTTCGAGCAGGGCTGGACCCAAGACTGAACCTCTGTCCCAAGGGGACACCAATGGGGTCCCCGGGGGCCCCCCCCCCGCTTGCCCTCTGAGGACAGAGCCATGCATGGTAGTGCCAAGTACCCGGGATCATGTGCCCTCTCGAGGATGAGGGGCTCTGGCTCCCAGCCCCCCCAGGCATTGCTCCCCTTTTCCCATCCCCCTGAAACACTCTGCTCTGGCCTGCAGGGGAGCACTGTGAGGTGAGCGTGCGCTCGGGGCGCTGCACCAACGGCGTGTGCCGGAATGGGGGCACGTGTGTGAACCTGCTCGTCGGGGGCTTCCACTGCGTGTGCCCCCCGGGCGCCTACGAGCGGCCCTACTGCGAGGTGACCACACGCACCTTCCCGCCCCGCTCCTTCGTCACCTTCAGAGGCCTGCGCCAACGTTTCCACTTCTCCGTCTCGCTCACGTGAGTGGGGGGGCACTGTGGGGGGCTCCCCCGGGCGGGGGGTCCAGGCCCTGAGGCCAGAAACCAGGCGGTCACCCTGCTCAACCTTGGGGTTTCAGAAATGTGAGAGAGAGAGAGAGAGAGATAGATCCTCGTGATGTGGGATTGTGGGGTCTGTCAGCTGTGCAGGGTGGGGGTCTCCCCAGGGCTACACTCACAAAACCCTGCTGGGTATCCAACTCAGGGTCTCGAACTCACAAGCCTTGTGCCTCCCCCTGAGAACTCTCCCCTGGTCTGGGTTCCACTCGGTGCCTGTAAACAGGGACCCCCAGGATGATATCCACACCCTCTGCACCCTGTTTCCTACAGATTTAGCTTTCTTTGTCTATGTCCTATGCTCTGCGCATAGGAATCATTCCTGTCAGTACTCAGGGAACCCTCTGGGATGTCAGGATAGAACCCGGGTTGGCCTTGTGCAAGGTGAAATGCCCTCCCCGCTGTCCTATTGTTCTGACCCCAGTTTTTTTGGTTTTTTGTTTGTTTTTGTTTTGAAGCCTCATCCAGTGATGCTCAGGGGTTCTTCCTGCTCTGGGCTCAGAAATCACTCCCGGCAGGCTCGAGGGACCCTATGAGATGCCGCAAATCGAGCCCTGGTCCTTTCCTGGTCTGCCGTATGCAAGGCAAATATTCTAACACTGTGCTTTTGCTCTGGCCCCCAGTTTTCGTTTCTCTTCAGTAGTGCTGGGGTCAAATCCAGCACCTTAAACTGGCAAAGCCTGATACTCTGTGCTGAGCTTACGAAGAAGTTGGGAGTCAGGGACACGGCTCGAGGGGTCCAGGGGTCCCGCCCAGCACTGCGTGACCTCTGAGTGTCCTCTGTGCAGACCCTTGGACAATAGGAAAGAGGATTCGGTGTCGCCCAATAGTCAGTGAGCCTCCAGGGCTGAGACCTAGGCCTACAGGGAGGGCTCTGGCTGTGCATGCAGCATCCAGCCCGGGTTCGATCCTCGGCACTGCACAGGGTCCCGGAGCACCTCTAGGAGTGCTCCCTGAGCTCAGAGCCAGCACCCAACCCTGAGCATCTCTGAAAGTGACCTCAGAACTAAACTGAAACAAAACAAACTCATGCGGGCCAGAGCAAGAGCACAGCGGGGAGGGCGCTTGCCTTGCACACGAGCGGCCTGGGTTGGTTCCATCCCCCGCATCCCATAGGATCCCCCAAGCCCTCTAGGAATGATTCCTGAGCGCAGATTCAGGAGGAACCCCTGAGCACCCCGAGCAAACAAAAAACAGAAAACCCCTGCATGGGTGTGCTCAGTGGTCATGTCAGCTCCAGGCCTCCAAAAATGTTCCACAAGTGGGACCAGAGCAATAGAACAGCAGTAGGGCATTTGCCTTGCACGCTGCTTACCCGGAATGGACCCAGGTTTCATCTCCGGCATCCCATAGGTTCCCCCGAGCCTGCCAGGAGTGATTTCTGAGCAGAGAGCCAGGAGGAACCCTTGAGCACTGCTGGGTGTGACTCAGGAACAAAAGTTCCTGAGGCCAGAGTTTTTGGATGGGGCCCAAAAACAAAAACTAAAATGTTCCAAAGTGCTCCTGAGTCCAGAGTTGCTGGCAGTGGCTAAGATGACTTCAGAGTTGAGTCTTGCAAAATCCCAGCCGGGTGGGGCGAGCACCACTGGGCAACCGGGCAGGGGGCCGGGCCTCCGCCTCCCCAGGGGCTCCCCACCGTGAGAAAGGTGGGCAGGGGCAGAGGCCGGCCTGCTTCGGTTGCAGGTTTCCTGCCCCAGGCGGCTCCTCTTTCGACGGTGTTTGCCAAGCGCCTGGCTTGTGGGCATCTCCTGGCCCTCCCTCCTGGCCAGCCCTTTTGTTTCGGCCTGCCAAGGCCAGGGAGGAGCCAGGGGTGCTGTTTCTGCCTCTCGTCTGCTCTCCCGCCCCTCTGCACCCGCCCCCTGGGCCCCCCTTGGCCCTCCAGGGGTGCGGGCTGGCCCAGTTCCCACCTGGGCCCCAGAGACAGATGCAGCAGAGACTGCTGGAGGATGTGGCGTGATTCCTCCCTCCTGATGTCAGGAAGGCAGCCTGGACGTTTCTGTTCCATGCTCCCTCTGTCGCATGCTCCCACCCACCTTCTACCCAGCTGGGGGGTATGTTCTCACCCCAGTTTCTCAGTGGTGGCCGAGTTCATACATACACACTGGACTGTGCTTTCTGGTGCTCCCGAAAAGGCCTGGGTGCCCCTGCGGAGGGGGCAGCAGAGCCTTGCTGTGGAGAGGAAGGGAGGGAGGGAGAGAGAGGGCCCCACTTCTTAGGGTGAGACCCCCCACCCCAACTGACTGGGTCCCAGGGCTCAGGCTGCTGGGACTTCTTAGCCTGGGGAGGCCTTGGAGACTTGGGGTGTTAGAAACCCCTACCAGGGATCCTCAGGTCTGAGGGGGCTGTTGAGGACCAGGGTGGGAGGGGGATTTCAGACTCCTAATAAATAATAATATAACATCTGATATTATTAGATACTACCTAATAATATCAAGGTAGGTGTGTTTTATTCCCAGTTTGCATGCTCTGCCCCGCCCCTCCCTGGGGCACTGGCCCTGCTCCCCGACTGGCACCACCTCCCCCTGCCCAAACTCTGCCAACTCTCCCAACCATGCCCTGTCCATTTGCTCCTCCCTTCACTGGCCATTTCCTCTCGCAAGCCCCACCCCTCGGTGGCCCCGCCCACACATAGGCCACACCCTCTGACACCCCCTCGCTTGCCCCGCCCACCAAAGACCACCCTCCCACTAACCACACCCTTCCACTAGCAGCCTTCAGCTGACCACGCCCCTTTCATTAGCCCCTCCCTTCATTAGCCACAACCACCAATCATGCCTCTTCTTGCTAGCCCCGCCCTGCCCACTAACCACTCCCCCTTTATTAGTCCTGCCCTCTGCTAGCCCCTCCCTCATTAGCCATGCCCACTAACCATTAGCCTGCCCTCTAGCCACGCCCCTCCCACTAGCCCCGTCCTCCAGCTGGCCCCGCCCACCAAACACCCCTGACCCTCCCACTGGCCCCACTCATTCATTCCACCGATTCTGTCCTGGGTGTCCAGCTGGGCACCTCGGTGGCCCGCAGACACCCTGTGTGGGGACCCTTCCCAGCAGCTTGGAGCCAGCACCCCCTTCCCTGAAGGACCCCTGACTCCTTTTGGGGCTGCTCTGTCCCCTCTGGAAGCAAGTGGGGCTGCAGAGCCGCTGGCATAAGTGCTCCCAATCAGGTGCTCCTTGTGTAGGTGTGTGTTAGCGTGTATATGGCATGTGTGACCATGTGTGTGCATGTGTGTGAGTTGCCTGGTGTGTGTGCAAGCTCCCTGTGCCCTGCCCTCTGACCTGCTCATTCTAGATCCTGCGGCCACTGTCTGCCGGCCACTCGGCCCCCCTCACAGCCCCAGCCCTTTTTGCTGCCTCTGACAAAGCAGGCCTGAGCTCTGAGCTGCTGGACAGAACCTGTCCCTGCTGCCAGCCTCCTGGCACCCTGCATGGCCTCGCCTGACACCCCCCCCCCCCGGCTCACTCGTGTCCCGGCCCTCAGGTTCGCCACGCAGGAGAGGGACGCGCTGCTGTTGTACAACGGGCGTTTCAACGAGAAGCACGATTTCATCGCTCTGGAGATCGTGGGCGAGCAGGTGCAGCTCACCTTCTCCGCAGGTAGGCGGGGGCCAGGGGGCACAGGGGGCAGAGGAGGGCGAAGAGGCTGTGGGGCAGAGTTCACAGAGGGAACGGGCGAGGCTCTGGTGCCCTGACTATTCTGGGGTGGGGCTGCTGAAAATCTCAGTCATGGGGGCCAGAGCTCAGCACAGCACGGGAGGGCATTTACTGTGCGTGAAGACGACCCGGGTTCGATCCCCGGCATCCCATAGGGTCCCCCGATCTCACCAGGAGTGATTCCTGAGCACAGAGCCAGGAGGAACCCCTGAGCGCTGCCAGGTGTGGCCCCCCAAAAAATAGAAACTCCACAAGGGCTGGTATTTCCGTCCTGTTGAAGGTGCCATCGGCCCTGGCAGGCAGCTCTGCTCCAGGCTGGCCCCTCCCCACCGCCTCCTCTGTTGCCCGCAGGAGAGACGACAACCACAGTGGCCCCACAGGTCCCCGGGGGCGTGAGTGACGGGCGGTGGCACAGCGTGCAGGTGCAATATTACAACAAGGTAGGTGGGTCCCCACCCCCGTGCCCACCCGGAGCAGCCAGCCCGGCTCCGTCCTGAGCCCTCTGCACCCTGAAATACAAACTCTCAGGTCAGGGATCTTTTTCTGAAACTGGGCTTTGATTGGGGAGGGAGATGCAGGCCCCCCGAGTCTGTGCTGCAGCGTGGGGTGGGGTGGGGGCAGGGCTGGAGGCCACCCGAGCCCCTCTGCCTAGAAAGGGCTTATTCATTCCGGGGCCACGGCTGGGAAGTGCTTTATTCACTCACAGGCCGGCTCGCTCCTGGGGTAACCAGGCTCCCCGGAAGAAATGCTGGGGCCTGGAGCCAGTTAGGGTTTCATTCTATATAGCTCTTCAGGGTTTGTAAGAAAACGCAGTTGATGGTTTGGGGATCTAAACACCCAATTTTGGAGCCAGAGAGATAGCACAGGGGTAGGGCGTTTGCCTTGTATACGGCCGACCCAGGACTGACAGTGGTTTGATTCCTGGCCTCCCATATGATCCCTCGAGCCTACCAGGGGTGATTTTTGAGTGCAGAGCCAGGAGTAACTCCTGAGCATTTCTGGGCGTGTGACCATCCCCACCAAAAAACCTCCCAATTTTCTGTGGCTGGGAGGGGACCTGTCAATTACTCTGCCTACAAGATCTGAGCCATTTTGTGAGTGGGATTTTTTCTGGAGGGTCTCTCTCTCTCCCTCTTGGTCCTTGATTTCCACAGCCAGGGCTTTGAGGGCTTTGAGGTGCCTTGAGGGCAACCCAAGTTTCTGTTTCTTCTCTGATGGTCCCCCCAGGCCTGCCATCCCCCTTCTCCCCCAGCTTCTCTAGGTCCCTGCCCCTTCCTCTCCCTACACCCCCACATGTGTCCACATCCTCAGTGACAGCCATGAGCCTGTCACCCTGTATGATGCACCTGCCCGTCCCTTCAATAGCTGGGGCTTGAGTGGCCTTTGGGAAGCTTTTCCTGAAGTTGACAGTTTCTGTGTTGGGCTCAGTCCTGAGGAGGCCTCGGTGCCATTCCCAGGACCATGCGGCCCACACACACCTGACCCAGTGGCCCCAGCAGGGTGGGGAGCAAGGTGGGGAGAGGCACCGGGGTGGCCCAGCGCCCCTGAGCACTATGTGGATTAGTGTCTGTGGTGGTGGTGGGGTCTCAGGACCCATGGGGGTTGGGGTAGGCAGCAGGGTATGATTGTATCCCCCAGGAACCCCTGCGTGTGGGTCAGGGGCTGGCGTCACTTGAAGTGAGAAGTGCCCTGTGCTGAGTTTCCAGGGGCTTGTGGAGGGTGGGATTTCCAGCGCCTCCCCAGAGCTGGTGTCCCTAATGGGGTAAAGCAGGCCCAGAGGGAGGGGCCACCCTGTGTCTCAGAATCCGATGGGCCAGGGCTGAGGGAAGAGTGGGGAAGGCGGGCGGGACACCCTGAGAGACGGGTGCCCAGTCCTGTTTTCCCCGATCGCAGCCCAGATGGCCCTCGAGGGGTTGGCCTGGAGGTAGGGAAGGAACCAGTGCCTGGGGGGTGGGTGGGTCTGGGTAGGGCTAGGATTTCCCAGATTACATGTGTCAAAGCTCACATCTGGGCTGGGGAGTCTCACCTTGGGTGACCAGCATCCAGCTTTCTCTGCAACCCTTCACAGTTGTGCGTCTCCAATCACCTGCCCACCTACCATGCTGGCGGGCTGGGGGTTGCTTCCAGCCTGCCCTGAGCCCCTGAAACACCAGCCCAGGCCACAGTGGGGGAGACGTGGCTTTGACAGGTCCTAGACATCCCAGTGGTCATTTTCAGGACCCTCAGTGACCCCTCTGGGAGTAAAGGAACGTGGCCCGTCTCCCCTCAGCACCCAGAGCTCTGGTGGCTGCTCCATTTTGCTTTCTGTATAAACATTTTCTCTTTAGGGGCCAGAGTAATAGCACAGCGTGGAGAGCGTTTCTCTTACACAGGGCCAATCCAGGTTTGATTCCAAGTGTCCCATCGAGTCCCTTGAGCATGCCAGGAGTGGTTCCTGAGCGCAGAGCCAGGAGGAACCACTGAGCTGGATGTGGCCCCAAAAACAAACCAGAAAAAAATTTCCTCTTTGGATTAGAGCAGAAACTTAGCCTCTTTCCAGGAGAAATTCTGCAGTTCTGAAAATTTACTGTCAGGTAACAAATGGAAAGGGAACCCCAATTGCACCCGAGGCCTCTGCTGCTCCCCTAGATGATCGAAGAGCCCCCGAGGGTGTTGTCGCCCACTTGGGAGCAGGAAGCTGAGTCCTGGTAGAAGCATCTCACCTTTGAGGGTGATGGGGCCCCATTGCTGCTCACTGTCCCCTCCTAAACGGGGTCTCTGGAGTTTCCTCCTGGAGCGCCGGGGACAGGGACACCCCCACCCAGGGGTCTGCCGTGGAGGAAGGTGGCAGCGAGCTGGGTTGTGGCCTAGGTGCACCCCACTGGCCATGTCCCCTATCTCAGCACTGGGCCCCCACTTCCTTCCCACAGCAGGGCAGGGCAGGCGGCAGGAAGTGGATGGGCTGCTGGCGTTGGCTGTTTCTGGACACGCTCTGCCTGGCCTGGTGCACCCACCGTGGGACCCACTTTAACCCTGGCCCCGGACAGGCGGACAGGGACATTCATTCCTGCATGGGGTGAGGTGGGGACCCCGCTTGCTGAGTCTGGGGTCACAGTTCGGGGCGCCCTCTGTTGCGCCCCGGGCTTAAGCCAAGTGTGGCTCCTCTCTCCTCTCTGGGATCCCCGGGTGGGGGTCAGGGGCAGCCTCTGAGGCAACCTTGGGACTCCTGGGAGGAGGGTGTGGAGCATGCGTATTCATGTATGTTCACGTAAGGTCACGCATGTGTTGCTGTTGTTTCTGCATGTGTATACATGCGCCCAGATATGTTCATGCATGTGTTGGCATGGTTTCTGCATGTGTGTACATGCATTCACACATGTTCATGGCTGGAGGGTGTCACGAAACAGGGGCAGGAAGTCCCCGTGACCCTACTGTCTGCTTTTACTCAGGGGCTGAACCTCAGGGTGAGGCAGGGGCAGCAGGCGAGGGGCAGATCAGGAATCCGCCGGGTTCTTTATTTTTGGGGGAGTCTCCCAGCTCCTGCCTGTGATACCACCATCCTGGGTACCTGGTGTCTGCCCGTTCGCTACTGACCTCTGCCCTGTCCCCCATGACCCCGGCACTGTTACTCCCCGTCCAGCTGCACTCCAGTCCCTTGCCACCGGGGCCACTTCCTGGTGTCTCTCCAAGCAAGGCTGTTCTTTTCCTGGGGCTCCCCATCCCAATGTCTGGTTTCCGGGCACCCCAAGTCTCCCTCAGCCCATTCAGCTCTTGAAACCAAACCCCACCAGCTCCAGCGAGGACAGACCGGACCGTCTGCTGCTGAAACCTGAGCACAAGGCGGCACCGAGGCTTTGTACCTCGGGAGGGGGCGGGGAGGGGGCTGCACCCATGTCCAGGGGAGCTGAAGGGTCTGAGGGAGGGGCCGAGCCAGGAGATGGAGGGAGGCAGACAGACCCCGCCGTGGGGAGAAACCCCGAGATTGTTCCGTTTCCCGCCTCAGCTTTGCAGGTGTATGCATGTAGGGTTCTCGGTCCCCCCCCCCGGTTCTGAGGATCTCGCTGTCTCTGCTGCCCGTGGATGGAGGGGGTCAGGCCCCCACACCCGACCCACCCATCACCAGCTGCCCCCCACCATGAGCTGCAAGTTTTCTACAAAACTGTAGTTTCATCCGTGTTGGTGCCAGCTGTGGCTTGTGAAGTCTCGGCTGTAGCTAGTGATTCCCCCACCCCGGGGCCCACACCCCCATCCCCAAAGGGACAAATGATGGGTTTGGGAGGCAGCTCGGGGCAGGCAGGCGTCGGCGGTCCTCCGGCGGCCTCGAACCCGGCATTTACCTGCCCATAATGGGCACCTGGACGTGTGGACGCGCCCTGCCAGACACTGGATTTTGTTTCTCGCCATCTCCCTGCTGCTCCCGCTGGGTGGGGCTTGGCTGACCTTGAGGTGTGCTCGAAGGGCCCCTGGATTTTTCTTAACAGGTTGGGTTGCAGGAGGTCAGTGGGCAGCTGTGAAGCCCCCCAGTGGACAAGCAGGTTTGACAATGGGGCTTGTCCCACCAGGGCCGGTGCTAGGCCTGGGGGAAGCAGTCAGGCACTGGGGTCTTGGCCCGATGGTACGGCTTATGTATTGCACAATGCTGCCTTTTCCCAGCTTTGTTCCTAGGGGGCTGGACCCCACCATCACCACCACTACCAATTTTCGGAGTTCCCAAGGACTCACTTCATCATGCTCCGTGATCTCGACTGGCTGTGGGTCGGTTCTGGGGAGTAACGGGAAATTCCAGATGGACTTTCCCTCAGGCTGATACAGTGAATATGTTCCAGGCCTCCCTGTTCTCAGGGCACCCTGCCTGGACCAGGCTCAGGGTAGTTGGGGGTGAAGGGCGGGGTCCCTGTGTGCTTTAGTGAGGCCTGGGGTGTTGCTGCAAGTTGGGGGGCTACGAACCCCCATCTGGAATGCTGCCAGAGAGAGTACCTGCTGGCTGACCCCACTGGTTCCCTGTGCCCTGGCCCTGAGTCCACATGCTCCCCTGTGTGACCCGTGTCTGGAACAATCCTGGGTCCTCCTCCCCTTGAGTGGCCGTGTGAATTCCCCACACCTCCCCTGGACACCCTCTAGAGGGCCCAGGTGGACATGCCAGTGAGGGGCTAGTGCCCAGCGGCAGGCCCCTTGAGTCAGTTCTCGGCCACCATCTCCACCCTCATGAGCACTGGGGGGATCTTGTAGGGGGCTCAGGAGGAAGAGGGGATCACAGGGTCCTGTGACAAGCAGGAAAAGACAGAGTCAGGGCGGGTTGGGAACTGAGTCAGAACCAGCCTCAAGGACTGGACTGCCTGCAGCCAGAAATGAGCCCGGGACTGAGTGGAGTCCGTGAGGGTGAATCAGGGCCCGGCCGCTGTTCCCGCTGGTCTCGGGGCTCCTCCTGTCTCCCGAGGTCTGAGGGGCCATGGGTCCCTGCTGGCTATGTGTGATACCTGAATCCCAGGAGGCTGCTCTGGGGGGCTGAGGGGGTCCAGGGCTATGTCTCGAGTGCCAGCCTCTCCCCATGTCTTTCCCCTGCGTGGGCTGGATGCCCTGACATCTCCCTGCTGTCCCCACAGCCCCACATCGGCCGCCTAGGCCTGCCGCATGGGCCGTCGGGTGAGAAGGTGGCTGTGGTGGCCGTGGACGGCTGTGACAGCGCCGTGGCTGTGCGTTTCGGCCGCCTCGTTGGCAACTACAGCTGTGCTGCGCAGGGGACCCAGAGCGGCTCCAAGAAGTGAGTGGGGGGCTATGCCTGCCTGGGGGGGGGCCCTGTTTGGGAATTAGGCATCTGCTGTGGAGACTTCAGAATGTTTCAGAAGATTCTCTTTTCTGAGGGGCGTCACACCTGGTGGTACTCAGGGGTTACTCCTGACTCAATGCTAGGAGTCATTCCTGGCAGATGCAGAGGACCCTATGGGATGCCTGGGATGAAACCTGGGTCGGCCACGTGCAAGGCAAACGCCCTCCCCGCTGTGCTATTGCTCTGGCCCCTGTTCCAGAAGATTCTGACACACTGGCATGTCTGTCCACTAAGCGGCCACATGTCCCCTCCCTGTTTAGCCAGAGCTCACGGCCCCACCCATAAAGGAGACTCCCAGGGGTCCACCCTCCGTGCCCTGACCACACGGCCCCCACAACTGCCTCCAAACCGGGGTTCAGTGTCTTGTGGAATATTGTCCTTGGTGAACATGTCTAGTCGCAAAATTCTGGGAGTGTTCTAAGCTATCAGAGTGGGTGACTCTGTCCCCCACGATCCCTGGGGTTCCAGCTGAGCCATGTTCCCCCAAGACACACAGGACACCGGAGTCTCAGGTAGAACTGGGAGACCGACCTGTCTGCCTGTTTGTGGCTGTTGCGCGGTCAGTGGTCTGAGCGAGTGCCCCCGTGTCCATGTCACCCAGGTCCCTGGATCTGACAGGGCCGCTGCTCCTCGGGGGCGTCCCCGACCTGCCCGAAGACTTCCCTGTGCACAACCGGCACTTTGTGGGCTGCATGCGGGACCTGGCGGTGGACGGGCAGCGCGTGGACATGGCCAGCTTCATCGCCAACAACGGCACCAGGGCGGGTGCGTGCATCTACCTGCGGCCCTTCGGCCCCCTCCCTGACTGCACTTGGTCTGGGGCCCGGGGGCTGGGGGTGTCCCTGCTTGGGAATTAGGCACCTGCTATGGAGACTTCAGAATATTCCAGAAGAGTCTCTTTTTTTGAGGGGAGGGGCCACACCTGGTGGTGCTCAGGGGTTACTCCTGACTCGGTGCTCGAGCTTGTCTGCACCCCTTCCTGGCCGGTCGTTTTGGCATGTGGGCAGCATGGGAGGGTGGTGGTGGCCGAGTGTGGCCCCTCCTGGTCTGTGCTGATGGGCAGTGCCAACCAGCCCCAGGCATGCCCACCTCCGTGCCCGCCTCACCCATGCCCATGCACAACTCTTCCCCAGGCTGCACGGCCCAGAGGAACTTCTGCGAGGGGAGCTGGTGCCAGAACGGGGGCACCTGCGTGAGCCGGTGGGGGACCTACCTGTGCACCTGCCCGTTGCGATTCGGGGGCAAGAACTGCGAGCAAGGTGGGACCAGCACTGCACCATGCTCCCTACTCTGCTCCCCCCACATCCCACTCGCCCCCCATCAGCTGCTCCTGGCCCCAACCCCAGAAACAGGCTGTGCCCTGCCTCCACCCCAGGGCCTAAATAAATCCTCAGGCTCATTCTGGGACAGGCACCCCCTGATTGGGGCCTGCTGGGGTGACAGGAAGCCCGTCCCCTCCCCGGGCCTGCAGCTTGGCTCTGGGTGGCACATGGACAGTGGGCAGGCAGGAGAGCAGGGCAGGGCTGCGGCCACAGGCTGGGCCCAGTTCCTGTTATGGAGGCTCCAGCCCAGCCCTACCGTGCCAGAGAAAACAGCATCGGGTTTGGGGTCATCAGAGCAGGAAACAGACGTGGGGGGTCACGGGGTGGAGGGGTCCTCCCCCTGATGGACCTGCAGCAGTGATGCAGCAGTAATGTCCACTGCTACATGGTATCCCTGGGGCCGCCTCCCGCCCAACCTCGCCCCCCTGCCGCCCAGTCTTCTTGGCCTGTTTCCTTGTCAGTGTCTTCTGCTTGGGAGCACTGGTTTAGGAGTCACTTGCTGGTAGGCAAGTGGCAGGGGTTCATGGCTCCCCTGTGCCCCTCTAGTCCTCCCTGTGCAGCCCTAGAGCCCCCTGGGGAAACTCAGGGTGTCTCTCTCCAGGAGGAGGGGCCTAGCCCCAGGAATCGGGGTCCACCCAGCCAGGTGCTTGTTTCTCGGGAGAGAGAAGACCCTGAATTTAGGGGAAGGGGGCGTGCGGCACTCCTGGGCTCTGTCCCAGACACCCCCCCCCCCCCGTTACACACAGCCCTCTGTGGCCTCGCCAGGCTCAGGGGATGCTGCCCACAGGAGGGTCCAGTCCCATTCCATGTTCCACAGAGCCGTGAGCACTGCAGGGAGAGTCTCAAGTGTAAAATGGGGGAAAAAAGGAAAGGCTGGCCAGGGAAGTGGCTGAGGGGGGCCACACATTGCGAATGGGAGCCTGGGTTTGAACCTTACTTTGCCAGGAGTGCTCCCTACGCCAGCCACAGCTTAAGAGGCTGGAAGCCCAGCCCTGCTCCTCTCTCCTCCCTTTCCCTCCTTTGTCCTCCCTCCTCCCTCTGCCCCGTCTTGCCTCCCGCTTCTGACAGGGTGCCCGTGCCCATGTGTCTGTCCACAGCTATGCCTCATCCCCAGCGCTTCAGCGGAGACAGCCTGGTGGCCTGGCAGGACCTGGATGTGACGGTGTCAGTGCCTTGGTTCCTGGGCCTCATGTTCAGGACGCGCAGAGACGGGGTCCTGCTGGACGCCTGGGCAGGCGCTTCCTCCCGCCTCCTCCTGCAGGTGAGTGGCATGGGGAGGGCGGACTAGGCACTGTCTCTCTCCCTGGCCAGAAGCCCTGAATTCAGGGCAGGTGTCCTCCCAGACAGGGTGCCCTCAGCGCCTGCAGAACTTATCCAGGCCCCTTCTTGGGCCACCCCAGCTCTGGGTCGTGACTGTCCGGCCAAGGGGGGCGACCGGGCACCTCCACTCAGCAGTTTTCCTGCTGCTGCTTCTGCGCCCCCGAGATGTAGGTCCCCTGACCCGCTGAGCCCCCATGTTGCGTCGCTGCTGCCCCCTAGAGCCTTAGTGATGAGATCAAGGCCAGGCCTGGGGGACAGATGCCCCCAGCTTCCTGGGAGCCCCCAAAGGGCTGGGGGACAGTCCTAGGTGAGGGAGCATGTGGAAAGAGGTTCAGGGAACCCCCCCCCCACAGTCCTGTCTGGTTAGGCTCACGTAGGCCTCATCTTTCTAGAACGTTCTCTGGTGACTCTTCTTGCCTTCCTCCCCCTCCTGATGCAGCAGGGGCCGGTATAGTGTGACATGTAGACACGAGCCATGTGTTTGTATATACGTTGTCTGTGTACCTCTCCTCTGCATGTGTCTGTTCATGTATGTACCTGCACATCCATGTCCTGTTGGCCTATGGGACTGTATGCATGTGCATCTCTGTATATGTCTTTGTATAGCTCAAATGCATGTCTCTCTGTGTTATACATGTTCCACAAGCATGTGCATGCATGTCCGTATTCATGTGTGTACAGTCAGTGCACCCATGATGCCTGGCAGCACTCCCTTGGCAGGCCTGGGTGGCCCCTAGCTCGGCCTTCTCGTGGAGGGTCCTGGCATGCCCCAGAGCAGCCTCAGTTCCCCAGTATCAGGAGTCCTGCCTACAGGGGGGACGTTGGGCCCAGCTGGGGTGCAGGGCCCAGGTATCCAGTGGGGGACCATGCCAAGCTGCTGTCTGGCACCGGAGTGCCTGTGGCCTCTGTCAGACTGGCATTGACCTCCCCCGAGACAGTACGGATGTCTGGTAGCTTTCAGGGGGCCCTGAACACAGGTCCAGTGGGCTCCCCGGTCAGTTCCCGAGGGCTTTTCAGAGGGTCATGACAGGGCACCCTGTCATTCTGGGGTTGCCTACCCAGGGGCTGTGACATTCCTGGGGTCCCCCAGGACACCCCCAAACCCTCCACCCACTCCTGCAGCAGATGGGGTGACAGTGAGTGCTCCCTGCTGCCTCAGGATCAACCTCTATTGTCCTGTACATCCAAGACCTCTTGGGGCATCCCCTGGCCCTGCGCCCCTTTATCAGGTCCCCATCTGCCCTTTCTGCTCGGAAGGTTCCTCTGGGGTACCAGGGGGGAGGACACGCCAGTTCACGTCAACTCCTGTGGAACAAAAGGCGGGTACAAAGCCCTGGAAAAGTTTCCTGTCTCCTGAGAGAATAAAGAGAGCCTACAATTTTAATCGCTGCGTCTTTCTTTCCGCTCCGGGCTCGGGAAGGTCCCTGTGCCAAGGGGCAACAACATCATTGCTGTTTGCACTGTGAAGGTTTCCTGGGTTTTCACTCCTTGACTGAATCATTCTGTTCCTCTTTGCTACATGTGTCTCTTCCATTTGGGGGGGGTGTCACAGGGGTTCCTCCTGGCTCTAAGCTCAGAAATCCCTCCTGGCAGGCTCTGGGGACCCTATGGGATGCTGGGATTCAAACCACCATCCTGCATGCAAGGCAAAGAGACCTACCTCCATGCTATCTCTCCAGCCCCTACATGGTGTCTCTTTATTAATGTTTCTGTTCCTGTTTTCACGGACTATTTTAGCATTTTTCTTTTCTTTTTTGGTTTTTGGGTCACACCCAGCGGCCCTCGGTTACTCCTGCTCTGTGCTCAGAAATTGCTCTCGGGGACCGGAGAGAGTAATGAAAGCAGTCACAGAATGAAACAGAAACAGTAAAAAAGAACACCAGTTGAAAACCAAGAAAAATGCTAACGGGCGCCCGGATAGATAGCTCAGCAGTAAGGTGTTTGCCTTACACACAGCCAATCCAGGACCAACAGTGCTTAGAATCCCTGCAATCCATATGGTCCCCCGTGCCTGCCAAGAGCGATTTCTAAGTACAGAGCCAGGAGGAACCCGTGAGCATCGTCGGGTGTGCCCTCCCCTAAAAAAGCCACAAAAAAAATTGCTCCTGGCAGGCCCATGGGATGCCAGGATTCGAACCACCATCTGTCTGTCCCGGGCCAGCAGCATGCAAGGCATGGGCTGTGCTCTCTTTCCGGCCCATTAGCATTTTTCTTGGTTTTCACTGGTGTTTTTTGTTTTGTTTTGTTTTGTTTTTACTGTTTCTATTTCATTCTGTGACCGTTTTCGCAATTCCTGTTTGCTACGATTTCATTGTACTGTGTCTGTTTTCACTGTTGTTCCTAATTTCACTCTTATTGTTTGTCTTGTTACTATTTTCATTGTGACATTTTAGCATATTTTGGGGTTTTCTCTCTTACTGTTCACTCAGTTCTCTGCTAGTATTTCACTCTTACTGTTATTCACTATTTTTCTCTGTTATTGATTCTATTTTTATTTTCACTATTACGATTTCTCTTTTACTGTTTGCACTGCTTTTATTTTTGTGGGTTCCCCCCCATGATTTTTACTGTTCCTGTTTTCACTCTGTTATTCTCTGTTACTATTTCATTCTGTAATTGTTTTTATGATTAGTGTTTGTTTGTTTTTGTTTTTTGTTTTTTATTTTTGTTTTTTGGGTCACACCCAGTGGCGCTGGTGCTCAGGAGTTACTCCTGGCTCAGAAATCACTCCTGGCAGGCTCGGGGGACCATATGGGATGCTGGGATTCGAACCACAGTCCATCCTGTGTTGGCCGCGTGCAAGGCAAATGCCTTACCGCTATGCTATTGCTTCAAGCCCCTAGTGCTGTTTTTGTGGGTTGGTTTTATTAATTTTTTTAAATTTTTTTGAGGGGCCACATCCAGCAATGCTCAGGGCTATCCTGGCTCTGTCCTCAGGAATCACTCCTGGTAGTGGTGCTCGGGGTGTAGGGAGAGGAAACCAAATGGGGGTATTGAGGGTCAGAGGCCTGCAAGGCTCAAGTTCCACCCACCCACTTCCCTTAACCTGCTTTAGCCTTCTTCTCCTCTCACGCTGTTCTCGTCTTCTCTGTGTCTGCTTTGTGCTGGTTCTGCACTGTTTTGAGGTTACCATTTTGCACCTAAGAGTGGGAGAGTGGTGGGGGCTGGTCCATTGTAGAATGATCAGCCCCAAACCGTCATCCTCGTCCTTGTCCCACTGCCCAAACTTGAAGACCACCCACGGGGCCAGCCCCCAGCCCTGTCTATTCTGTTCTGTGCTCATGGCAGGGATGGGGTGGTCTCACCACCTGTTGGAGGGGTGACTTCCTGTTCCCCTGGAGGAAGTTGAGGTCTGTGTGTGTTCTGCTCTTTCTCCCGAAAACCCCAACACCTCCCTTGCCCCTTCGGAGCTGCTGTTTCTTCCCTCCTTTGAACACGGTCGCCTGAAGCTTGTTCTGGGCATGATGTTCGTCCTTAGAGCACCCAGATGTTGGGGATTCTGGAAGCAGAGCCCTCCTGGTCCATGTCCTCCTGATCTCCGACCTTGGCACCCTGAAAAGCTCTGTAGAGGCTGCTCCGTCTCCCCTTTACCTTCTTCCTGCTCCTCTTGTCCCCGGCCGTTGGGACAGCCACCAACGCAGCCTCCGACTCTGTTCCTCCCCTGTCCCCCAGATCCTGGACGACCACATCCACTTTGAGGTGTCCCACGGCCCCGCCGACGTGGCCTCCATGCGGCTGGCCCGGACCCGCGTGACGGACGGGGCGTGGCGCCATCTGCTGGTGGAGCTCCGGAGCGCCAAGGAGGGCAAAGACGTCACCTACCTGGCGGTGGTGACCTTGGACTACGGGATGGAGCAGGTGAGCCCCTCGTGTGCGTGGTCCCCTGGGCCACCTGAGGCTGGGGCCGCCGATGGGACTCGGTCCCACCCTCCCCAGGACCCCCCACTAGGCAGAGATGGGGTGTTGGTACCCAAGGGGGCTGCCCAGGCCTCCGTCTCGAGGAACCTCGGGGAAGACATTCTGGCAGCAGTAGCATTTCGGGAGCACATTCATATCCTATCTGGGGTCCCTTTCCACAGCCCTCACACCTGCCAGGATGCTGGGATTCCCAGGTTGCTGGGATCTGGCCCATCACCCCTAGGTCTGAGCCTGAGCTGTGGGCATCTTCCTGCTGCTTACATCTTTCACAGGAACTCTCCCTTTCCCCCCAGAGCAATGCTGGGTGACTTTGGGGCTCCCAGTACTTTCTCCCACTGTGGCAGGGACAGTCACCTCCATCCTCTTCACACAACCCCAGCTCCCTCTCCGGCCACAGGGGCTGGCTTGGGTCACTGATCCTAGCCAGGGTCCTCAACACTGGGGCCCCCCCGTCCTTCCACAGGGTGCTCTGCAAATTGGGAACCAGCTCCCTGGGCTGAAGATGAGGCGTGTGGTCGTCGGGGGCATCTCTGAGGACCAGGTGTCCGTGCGACGAGGCTTCTGGGGTTGCATGCAGGTGAGCACACCCCCCCTCTACCCCATCACAGAACTGCAAGGTCCCCTGCAGCCCCCCGGCAGCCCAGGCAGGGCCACCTACCTCCCACCCACCTACCCCGCTGGACCCCCCACCAGGCCACAGATCCACAGGGCACCAACCAGGGGATGCTTGGAATGTGGAGTTGTAGGGTGCTTTAGGGGGAGACTCTGGAACCCACCCCCAAGGGGCAGAAGGACCCCATCACCCAAGCCAGCTCTGTAGCTAAATGAGGCCTCATTGTCGGCGTGCAGGGGGTACGGATGGGGGAAACGGCCACCAACCTGGCCACGCTGGACATGAAGGACGCCGTCAAGGTTGGGGTGACAGAGGGCTGCACCCAGGAGGACCCCTGCAGCTCCAGCCCGTGCCCTGCACACAGCCGCTGTCACGACATGTGGGACAGCTACGCCTGCGTCTGTGACCGAGGTGGGTCTGGCTCCCCCGCAGCCCTGGGCTCTGTTGGAGACTGAGTGTCGCATGTTACTATGTCTGGGTACCCTTCCTTGCCAGGACCCCAGACTTCAGGGTGCCCCCGCCACCCGTGTTTGGGCCTCTGAGCTGTCCTGGGTCCCTGGGTCTCTTGTGGTCTGGGGTGAGGTGAGGTCAGTCCTGTCCTCCCTGGATGAGTAAGACAATGGACCTGGGAAAAAGCCCGTTTTCCAGAGAAGGCTGAGCACAGGCTTGGCAGGCTCAAGAGGGTCCAGCCAGCACCCCTGGGGGTGGCCTCAAAGCCATTTTAAAAAGTCATTTTTAGGGGCCAGAGCAATAGCACTGTGGGTAGGATATTTGCTTTGCAAGTGGCCAACCTGGCACCAACCCGGGTTTGATCCCTGGCATCCCATATGGTCCCCCAAGCCTGCCAGAAGCAATTTCTGAGTGCAGAGCCAGGAGTGATCCCTAAGTGCCACCAGATGTGGCCCCAAATCCCAAAACCAAAAAATAAAAAGGAAAAAAAAACACAAAACGTTTTCACGTGGGTCACACCAACAGCCGGGATGAACCCCAGATCTCACACAGCATCACCCCACCAGGATCCCCGTCCTGGCCTTGTCTCTGAGGTGCTGCCTGTCGAATCTCCCCAGCTGGTCCCTGCATTCCCCGGACAGCCCTGTTGGTCTCCAGGCCTGGCTCAGGGGTCCCTGCTGCTTCTTGCCCGTGCGAGGGCCACCGTGTCCGTCTGAGCTGGTCTGGCTTCGGCGGCACCAGGTGCTCATGGCCTGTCGGATTGCCCTGCAGGCTACTTCGGGCGCCGGTGCGTGGACGTGTGTGAGCTGAACCCCTGCGAGCACGTGGCGGCCTGCGTGCACAGCTCCAGCTCCCCGCAGGGCTACACATGCGAGTGTGGCAGCAGCCACCGAGGCCGCTACTGTGAGGACAGGTGAGGGCCGTGGGTGGAAGCAGGTGAGATCCCCCCAGGTGAGAACTCTTGAGATGCCCCCTGGCTGGGCTCCCCTGTCTCTCCAGCATGGCAGAACTAAGGGGAGCCAGCCTGGGAGCCCCCACTGTTGTACCGAGCCCCTTCCCTCAGTCAGATAGGGAGAGGCTAGGAGTCCCACCCTGCTCTGACACCCACTTCCAGCGAGAGGGTGAGGCCCTGGGGTGCCACTAGATCATGTCGCTCGCCCGCCTCCCTGAGCACCTCACCGGCACGGGATTCCTGTAAAGATGGGGTGTCTGTAGTCTGCTTGCTGCTCAGGGGTGGCGAGGAGGGGCTACAGAGGCTGAGTAAGTCGAGGCTGCCGTCTGGAGGGGCATCTAGAACCCAGTGGGTGCCTCAGGTCTCTTGGGCCCAGAAGGACCCTTTCTCCCGCCCTTGTGTACCCCAGGATAGACCTTCCCTGCCCCCGAGGCTGGTGGGGGAACCCCGTGTGTGGACCCTGCCTTTGTGCTGTGGACAAGGGCTTCGACCCCGACTGCAACAAGACCAACGGCGAGTGTCGATGTAAGGTGAGCTCGGGGCCAGCCAGGGCGGCGGCTGTGTGTTCGCATCTGCACACACCATGGTCAGACCTGCACTCACAGCCCTGCTACGTGGTCACAGCTGCCCATTCACACACACCTGAACATTCACACTAACACATTCACACAAGCACATTCACAGCTGGACATTCACACCCACACTCACGGCTGATTGCATGCCACAACTGCATGTTTTGCATAAGGTGCTCACACACACACACACACACACACACACACACACACACGATTAGACCCACCTAGACTTACACTCAGCTGCACACACTCTGCCCGGCACATTCATACCGCTTCATGCCTGCTTCATGCATACCAGTGCCCCCGCCCCCCCCCACCTTCACAGGCCCCGTGAGGACCACAGTCCTGGCCTCAGCCCCCTGGTGGGGCCCATTTGGAGCCAAGAGTAGGACCAGAGTTCACCAGCTGGCTCGGCCCTGAGACCCTGTGGCCTTTGGGCACGGCACAGGTGCCCTCCACACTGGATCTGCCTGGTCAGGGGGTCCTGCTGCCCTGTGAGCCCAGGAAATGACCCACCTTGTCTTCATACGTAGGCAGAGCCACAGAGGGTACAGGGTGGAAGGACTGGGAGCCAGGTGGACCCTGCTTCACTCCCCATCACTCGCTAGAGAGGGGGTGTCAGAGGGCCCGGAGCGATTGCACAGTTAGGGCATTTGCCTTGCATGCTGCCAACCCAGGACGGACCCAGGTTTGATTCCCAACATCCCATATGGACCCCCGAGCCTGCCAGGGGCAATTTCTGAGCGCAGAGCAGGAGGAATCCCTGAGCACCACCAGATGTGACAAAAAACGGGGGGGGGTGTCAAAGGAAGTGGAAGCCTGTCCCCTCTCTCATGGCCCTTCGGGGTTCTACAACCCCATCCTCAGGCTGATGGAGACCCCATCCACAACTCAGGGTTGTGGGGCCTCAGTTGATGCTGCTCTGTCCTGCCCAGCATTGGACGCGGTGGGCATTGACTTCTTGGCATTTCCTGGAAAGCCGCGTCCCATGTGTGTGTGGCCTTGTCCAGACCTCACGATGGCCCTTCTGCCTGCAGGAGAACCACTACCGGCCGCCAGAGCAGGACGCCTGCCTGCCCTGTGAGTGCTTCCCTGCAGGCTCACACAGTCGCACCTGCCACGCCGACACGGGCCAGTGCTCCTGCAAGCCCGGCGTCCTGGGCCGCCAGTGCGACCGCTGTGACAACCCGTTCGCCGAAGTCACCATGCTGGGCTGCGAGGGTGCGTCTGCCTGTGCCCTGGTGTCCAGCAGAGCGTGCTGAGAACCCGGGTTCCGGGGCCCCCCACTCGAGGCTGATGGGGTCAGGCGGAGTCTTAGGGGAGACACGGCATGGGTGGGGCGAGGAATGATGCTCCCTCCTCCCACCCCACCCCAGTAATCTACAGTGGGTGTCCCCGGGCATTCGAGGCTGGCATCTGGTGGCCGCAGACCAAGTTTGGACAGCCGGCAGCGGTGCCCTGCCCCAAGGGGTCCGTGGGTGAGTACCTTGGTGCTTGGCACCATCTCCTGTTCCATGGTGCTGCTTCCCTGTGGCCTGTGTCCCCCCCCCGTGGCCTGTGCCACCCCAATAGTCCGTGGCACATCCCTCCTCCCCGGGTAGTCCGTGGCACATCCCTCCTCCCCGGGCAGCAAATGGGATGTGGCTCACGAGAGATCCACCGGTTCAGCCTCCCTCATGGATGTTCTGAGTTGGGGAAACGTTGGAGCATTTTGCAGCTGTTAGGAAAGGGGGTGCAGGGCATGTGACTCGACTGAGAAGCCCCAAGTCTGATCCCCGACACCCAGCAACCCCTATGGCCCCAGCACTGCCATGTGCAGTCTAGACACTCCCCAGTACCACCGGTGTGACGCCCCCCAAAATCAAACCTGCTGCATGTGGAGCGAAGGGTGGGGTTAAACCTATGGTTTATCCTTAATAAGCCGGAAGATAGCGGCAAGGTCCCTGGCAACTCAGCCCCCATGGTGCTCACATGCTGTGCTCAGGACAGCTGTTGTTTGGACTCACCGTGGTCACCCTCGGCCAAGCAGCGGTGGCCATGGCTTAGAGGACAGAAGGGCACAGTTGGGCCGCTGAGCATCTGCAGCCCCTCCCCCGGGACCCAGCGTGCCTGTCCTGAATCCGGGGTCCTCTGTTGTCCCAGGAAACGCCGTGCGGCACTGCAGCGGGGACAGGGGCTGGCTGCCCCCCGAACTCTTCAACTGCACCAGCAATGCCTTCGTGGAGCTCAAAGCCATGGTAGGGGGGTCCAGAGCCCGAGACCACCTTGGGCTGGGCTCACAGGATGGGCCAGCTGTGTTTGGGGGCACCATGGGGTCCCCTACACCCTCATCCTGGATACTGTCTCCCTTCACCTTTTGGCCACATTTTCTTCCATTGCTGTTGGGTTTTTTTTGTTTGTTTGTTGTGGGGCCACACCCAGCCGTTCTCCAGGGATCCTCCTGGCTCTGCGCTCAGGAATTGCTCCTGACAGACTTGGGGAACCCTATGGGAATCTTGGGAATCAAACCTGGGAATCAAACCCGGCCGTGTGCAAGACAAACACCCTACCTGCTCTGCTATCTGTCTGGCCTGTTGTTGGTTTCTAAGTGTGTTATCAGATGTTACAATCTTAATTCATTTTGGGTTTTTACGGAGTGTGTGTGTTTAAGGGTTGGGTTTGAAGAGTTTTTATTCTGTTTTGTTTTGGGGCCAAAACCATCAGCACTTAAGGGCTCTTCCTGGCTCTGTACTCAAAAGTCGCTCCTGGAAGGCTTGGGGGGCCCTATGGGATGCTGGGGATCGGACCCAGGTCCATCCTGGGTTGGCTACGTGCAAGGCAAATACCCTCCCACTGTGCTTTCTCTCTCTGACTCTAAGCGTTGGGTTTGGGACCACTCCTGGCCGTGCTTGGGGAGCCCTGCAGTCCACAGACCAACCCTGAGACACCCACGTTGCCTTTTCTGGGACCCCTGTGTCTCTCCCAGCCCCAGTCTGGAGTTTCTAAAGTTCTCTGCTGGTCAAGAGAAGTGGGGTTCGGCCCCAGGAATGCCCAGCCATGTCCGTGTCCTTCCCAACTCCTCCCCCCCATGCCCCTTCCAGAGCGAGAAGCTCAGCCGTAATGAGACGCAGATGGACGGCTCCAGGGCCCTGCAGCTGGCCCGGGCACTGCACAATGCCACACGGCACACGGGCACCCTTCTGGGGGGCGACGTGCTTGCGGCCTACCAGCTGCTGAGCCGCGTCCTGCAGCACCAGAGCAGTCGGCAGGGTTTCGAGCTGGCAGCCACGCAGGACGCACACTTCCACGAGGTATGGGGAAATGGACCATACGGCATAGGGTCTCCTCACGGTTCACACACATCCCTTGGACACGCAGAGTGGACATGCAGATGACACACGACATAGAGCACATGTGGACACGCCACCCACATACACATGTTCACCCTTTCCCATACTCCTGCATAGACACACTTGTGGGGGCCCGTTCCAGGTTTTGGGGTCCTCGGGAAGGGAGCGGGAGAACTTCTGCATGACCCCTGCTGCCCAGAAACCTGCCCGCATCCCCCAAACTGGGATGGGACTCTCTGTGTGCTCTGGTGTGTAGAATAAAAGCCCTTTGGATGGGCTTGGATGGTGGTGGAGGGATGAGAGGCCTTTCTCTTCCAACCCAGGACCACGTATCTCCAACCCCCTTCAGCCGGCAGGTCTGAGGTTTCAGGGTAGCTGCGAGGAAATCCACAGACAGGTTTCAGGAGATACCATCTTTATTCAGCCCTGGCCAACATGTGTGGCCTATAATCTTTTTTTTTTTTTTTTGGGTGGGGGGCCACACCCAGCGTTGCTCAGAGATTACTCCTGGCTCTCTGCTCAGAAATAGCTCCTGGCAGGCACGGGGGACCATATGGGCCCTATAATCTTAAACCTATTTAAGCATGCTTTCTTCAGCTTGCCCTGCATCTTAGCTTCTTTCAGCCATCTCTCTTGCTGAATCTCTCCTGCTGCATTCTCCCAAATCCTCTCCAAAATCTTCTAATCTCCCCTCCTGGCCTTCTGACCAAACCTTTTGAGAACCCCTCCCCAAGACTCCCCCCATAAATGGGCAGGTCTTACCCTAAGGTAAAGTTATGTAGAAGATGGAAGTGAGGGCCCGGAGAGATAGCACAGCGGCGTTTGCCTTGCAAGCAGCCATCCAGGACCAAAGGTGGTTGGTTCGAATCCCGGTGTCCCATAGGGTCCCCCGTGCCTGCCAGGAGCTATTTCTGAGCAGACAGCCAGGAGTAACCCCTGAGCATCGCTGGGTGTGGCCCAAAAACCAAAAAAAAAAAAAAAAACAAAAAAAAAGAAGATGGAAGTGGGGTGACTTGGTGTGATCAGGGCAACCCGCTGACAGGCAAGGAAACTGAAGCACAGGAGCAGAGGCCACAGCGAGTGCAGGGACCTCCCAATCCTCCCCCACTCATGTCCCTCCTGGCCCTTCCCTCTGGGCACCATCATGCTGAACACTAGTCTATCTGTCCGTGAGCTGATGCAGCTGAGGGCATCAGTCCATGAACAGACTGCTGAGGCATCGTCCTTCTGTCTGTCTGAGCAGACACATTAAACCCACCTGTCCATCCTTCTTTTCGTGTCTGTCCCGCAGGACGTGGTGCAGACTGGCAGCGCCCTCCTGGCGCCCAGCACGCGGCCGTCGTGGGAGCAGATCCACCGAAGTGAGGCCGGTGCCGGGCAGCTCCTGCGTCACCTAGAGGCCTACTTCAGCACTGTGGCGGCCAATGTGCAGCGGACGTACCTCAGGCCCTTCGTCCTGGTCACCCCCAACCTGAGTGAGGCTCGCGCTGTGGGACCCCGATTTCCTGTTTGTACCTGGGCTCCATTTCCTGTCTCTACATGGGGGACCCTGGTTTCCTTCCGTATGTGGGCACTTTGTTTTCTTTTTTTCCTGGTTTTGGGGCCATACCGGCAGTGCTCAGGGGTTCCTCCTGGCTCTGTGCTCAGGAATCACTCCTGGCAGGCTCGGGGGACCCAATAGGATGCTGGGGACTGAACCTGGGATCAGCTACCTGCAAGGCAACTGCCCACCCCCACTGCGCTATGGCTCCAGCCCATAAGACCCCAGTTTCCTGCCTGTATGTGGGGGTCTGGAAGCCAAGTAGACTAGGCTCCCCATGTCCACACCCTCTGGGGTGAGCAGAGCAGCTCGGTGACACCTGAAGAGATGCCTAAGTGGCCCCAAGTCAAGCTCAGAGCTCTGAGCCTGTGTGGGTGGGTAGAAGAGGGTACAGGTGGGAAGGCTGAGCCCTGAGACCTGCTATTCCTCCAGTCCTGGCTGTGGATGTCTTTGACAAGCTCAACTTCTCGGGTGCCAGGGTGCCCTTGCTGCAGGGCGCCCTCCAGGAGGTCCCCAGAGACCTGGCAGCTTCTGTGGTTTTCCCGGCCGACTTCTTCATGGAGGCCCCGCGGAGAGGTGAGGGGGGCAGCGGGCGGCTCTAAGGGGACTCAGGTCGGGTCCAGGGGGTGCCAGACATGGACCCCAGGTGGGCACGTGTCTGCCCTACTGCACATCACGTGACCTCACAGGCCCCCCCCCCCGGGGTGCTCAGCTCACCCCCAGCCACCCCTGGAATTGCTTCTCTCCTGCAAGGCAGGCCCTGCACCCCCTTTCTGACAGCCGTGCCCTTGTCTTAACTGTCCGGGTCCTTTTCTCGGAACCGTGTCATGGAGCTTGACCTCGGGGCTCACCCACATCAGACCTCCCAGGCACTCCCATTTCTGGGGGAGTCCCTGAGGGGTGAGGGTGATGCCATCACAGCCTCCAGGCGGGCAATGTGCCCAAGGGTGCTGCCTCCCAGACCCGCTCCCCACTCACCGTCCCCCGGCAGAGGGTCCCACCATGAGACCGGCCGGCAGGAAGGACGGCCCCCCGCAGACGGTGCCCCTGACGCCCAGCACCGAGCCCGAAGCCATGGCCAAGAGGCAGAAGAGGCGCCCAGATGAGCCCAGCCAGGCCGCCGTGGCCCTTGTCCTCGTGTACCGGACGCTGAGCCAGCTCCTTCCTGAGCACTATGACCCTGATCGCCGCAGCCTGCGGTGAGTCTGCCAGAGGGCCGAGCAGGGGCCCTGTTACGCCATCCCGGAGCCGGACAGAGGCTGCATGTCATGTCTGGAGCCAGGGGAGTCCTGGGTTATTGTCCCATAGGTGGCTTTCCCTATTATCTAACGCTGACGTTGTCGGGGCCCATACCTCGGGCGCTGCTGGCTCCAGGGTCCTGGGGCAGCTACTTTCCCGTCCCCCAGGACACCCTCTCCACCCCCAATGCCCGGGCAGAGTCTGCCACACCCTCCTGGGCACCCCATGCCTTCTCAGCGCCACCCGCTGTACTCCCACCACAGGCTCCCCAACCGGCCCGTCATCAACTCACCGATGGTGAGCGCCGTAGTGCACAGTGAGGATGGCCCCCGTCCCGGTCCCCAGGACTGGCCCGTGATGGTTGACTTTGCCCTGCTGGAGACCGAGGCCCGAACCAAGCCCGTGTGTGTGTTCTGGAACCACTCGATCATGTAAGGGCCTCGCATTCGTGTCCTGGGATCCTCCATCGTGGAAGGGCCACGTGGGCTGGGGGTGCGTCTCCCAATCAGTCTCCACATGCGTGCAGGCGCAGACACACTCAAACGTGTGACAGTCGCATGGACACACGCGTGCGGATCATGGGGTATCATGTGTTCCCTTTCATGAATGTGAACACTGGAGCACACAGGTCATGGGGGTCCCATGTGTGACTCCAGGGGTCCTGGTACCAAGTGGGTGCCCAGCCCGGCAACCCCCGCAGCCCATCTCTCGTGTACTGTTTTGCCCGTGAGTTGGTCCCAGCACCAACTGGGATGCTTGCTGGCCCAGCTGGGCTGGGTGGCCCCATTGGGGGTTTTGGGGCCTGGCAGTGCTGGGGGGCCTCAAGCATCACCCCTCATTTCCAAAGAAAGTCAAGGAGCTGCCTTCAGCGTGTCTAGGGTGGAACCTCCTCTTGGCTCTCAGAGGAGAGTTTAGGACTTGCCTGAATCAGCCCAGCCTCTCACGGCTCCTGCTATCTGGGTCCTGACACGCCTGGCCACAGTGCTGCTGCCTTCATGCCCCATTTTACAGACCAGTAAACCAAGGACTAGGGAGGCTCTGGGGCTCCGGGGTACTGCCCAGCCACACCCTCGGGCCTGCTGACACCTTCTGTTTAATCCCCAGAACAAAGGTGATCCTGGGCAATCAACGTATGCCTCAGACACTCTCAATTATGTTTTACTGCCAGGAGACACTACAGGGTGGGGCCGAGAGGTTGCAGGCACTGGGGTGTATGGGTGCCCCATGGTGGGGCAGAGGAGGAGAGGATGGGGAGGGACCCACCTCATGCCCCATCTCTGCAGAGGGACCGGAGGCTGGTCAGCCCGGGGCTGCGAGCTGGTGGCCCGGAACCGCACCCACGTCTCCTGCCGCTGTGAACACGCAGCCAGCTCTGCTGTTCTCATGGATGTCTCGAGACGCGAGGTGGGTGTACTCCCAGCCCGCCTCTGAACACTCGGGTCCCCCAAAGCAACTCTTCCCCAGAGTCTTGAGCGGAGCCTGGCAGGTTCTGAGGCAGAACCACCCCAAAAGCGTTCCTGGAGGCAATAAATCGGAGATAAAAAAGGCAATTCCTGGAATGTCCTCAGTGGGAGGCTCCTCTCGCCCCAGGGAGCTTTGTTATATGCTGCTGCTTTTTGTTTTGTTTTGGGGGGCCACCCTCGGTGGCACTCAGGGGTTCCTCCCTGCTCTGCGCTCAGGAATCGTTCCTGGCAGGCACGGGGGGACCCTGTGGGATGCCGGGGATCGAACTCGGGTCTGCCGTGTGCCAGGCAAGTGCCCTCCCCGCTGTGCTATGTCTCTGGTCTGTGGATGCTGCTTTTCCTGCCTCCCTCCCCTCAGAGTCTCAGCTCCAGCATTCCGCAGCACCTGCCGGCCTCCTGGGGTCAGAGGGCCCAGGAGGAGCCTCTTTGTAGACTAATGTCTGACCTCAGCCTCAGCGGCCTGGACATGGCCCAGCTCTGTCGTCTGCCCGCTGTTGAGTAATTGTTGTAATATTGTTTTTGCCTGTCATCCCACCTGGATCTTCCAGGTGGGGGTGATTAAGACCCGCGAACGGCACGTTGTGGCCTGCCAAGAGGGCACTGGGGCCCAGGAGCCCAGACAGCCCAGTGTGCTCTGTCACAGCTGAGCCTCGGGTTCACACGTACACCCAGCCCTGTACCCACGCCTGTACCCCATCAGACCTTGTGCCGGCCAGTTCTGGGGGCCTTCAAGTCCCCCTGAGCAGCTCCTGACCAGTCCCAGTGTATCCTCACCTGGTATCTTACATCACAAGTGATTTTGTCCTCATCTGAGCGAAGCGGGGGCTGTTCTAAAGGCCAGAAAGCTGGGGGGGAGGGCATCCTGTGAGAGGGGCGGCAGATGAAATTTGGAGAAAGTAGCCAAGGCACAATAGGGACTCCAAGAGTTTGGGGGTACTCAGAAGAGCCACGACGGGTTCCTATTACTCTCAGGCGTCGAAAAACTTTGAATACCAAGTTTTCCTGTTTATCCCGTTCATTCCTGGGGATTTCTCCGGGGATGTGGGGGCCCAAAGGTCAGTGTTTGGGCCAACACTCGGAGGAGGAGGCCACAATCCCCCGAGGCCACCCTGACCCGCCCCTCCTCCCCACAGCACGGCGAGGTCCTGCCCCTGCGGATCGTCACCTACGCAGCTGTGTCGCTGTCCCTGGCCGCCCTGCTGCTGGCCTTCGTGCTGCTGGCGCTGGCCCGCTCGCTGCGCTCCAACCTGCTGGGCATCCACCGGAATCTGGTGGTCGCCCTGTTCTTCTCGCAGCTGGTGTTCGTGGTGGGCATCGCGCAGACCCGGAGGCCGGTGAGCACACGGCGGGGCAGGGCAGGGCAGGGCAGGGCAGGGCTGGGGGTCGGGAGGCGTTGGGAAGCATGTGGGGTTGCGTTGTGGGGTTGCGTGTGAGCGTGTGCGTGCGTGTCTGCCCGCAGTTCCTGTGCACCGTCATCGCCATCCTGCTGCACTTCGTGTACATGAGCGCCTTCGCCTGGACGCTGGTGGAGAGTCTACACGTGTACCGCATGCTCACCGAGCCACGCAACATCGACGCGGGGCCCATGCGCTTCTACTACGTCGTGGGCTGGGGCCTCCCGGCTGTCATCACGGGTGAGACCCACCGCATGCCCGGAGTGCTCTCTCCCCAGGAGTGCTTCCAAGGTGCTCCCCAAGGGCTCTCCTAACGTGTTCCTCGGGGATGCTCCCTGAGTGCTCCCCGAGTGCTCTTGACCGTGCTCCCCGAGCATGTCCTCAAGGCTTGCCCAGTCCATGCTCTTGTGGGTGGACTTGCCCCTTCCAGCTCTCGGGATCCCCACAGAGAACACTGTCAGGGGCTGCAGGGTGTGGAGGGAGACAAAGCGAGAGATGGCAGCTGGGTGGAAGGAGGGACTGATGGGTGGGGATGGACAGATGAACGCTGGGTGAACAGTGGGTGGATTTGTGAGTGGACAGACAAGTGGGAAGTGCATGGACAGGTGGGTGGACGAACAGATGGATGAGTGGACAGGTGAGCAGATAGATGGGGTGCTGGGCAGAAAGTGGTGGCTTCTAGGTATGTGGCTGTTAGACTGGGTGGGTGTGTGGCCACGTGGTTGGATAGTGTCTGTGAGTAGCATGTGGACAGACCTGCGTGTGGAGAAGTTACGTGTTTGCAATGGAGCGTGGCATGTATACACACATGGGAGGTCATGTATGCGAGGCTGCACACACATGAGGTCGTGTACACGCATTGGTTGTGCGCATCGTGAGGCCATGGAATGCATGTTAGGTCACACACTTACAAGAACACACATTCATGTTAGGCCATGTACATGTATTACCACATACATGCATGTTAGGTTGTGTGCACATGGTGGCATGTGCATGTTTCGCCATGCATGCATATGCATGTTATATCATGTACCTGTGTTAGGTTATGTGTTTGTATACTCTGTTAGGACATGTACATGTATGGTCATATACATGTGTGCATGTGAGACATGTTCTCTCATTCGTCTCCTGGATACCTACACACATCACCCCCATCTCCAGCCACTGCAGTCCAGGACGACCTCAGGTTGGGGTACCAGGAGCCCGTGATGAGCTGCCTGGCCCCTCCTGCCCAGCCGCCACCCTGGGAGGGCCCCCCCACCTATGTGGCCTTTCTCCCCCCTCCCATGTGCAGGACTTGCAGTGGGCCTGGACCCCCAAGGCTACGGGAACCCCGACTTCTGCTGGCTTTCCCTGCGCGACACCCTCATCTGGAGCTTTGTGGGGCCCGTTGGCGCTGTCATCATCGTGAGTGGGCGTGGAGTGCAACGGGGAGGGCCTCCCCCATGCTTGGCAAGGCTCCCGGTGGCCGAGCCTGTGGCTGCAGCGTCCGTGGCATTTACAGGTGAACTCGGTTCTCTTCGTGCTGTCAGCCCGCGTGTCCTGTCAGAGGAAACGCCAGTACTATGAGCGCAAAGCGGTCGTGTGAGTGGGGCTCAGCCCGGCGTGGTGGGGACTCTCCAGGGCATCCTCACTGTGCCCAGAAGCTGTCAGGAGGGTCTGCTGGGCAGGGTGTATTGGGGACTGGCAAGCAGTGTAGACAGAGGAAGCCATGGGTGTTGGGACTAGGTGGCTTCTGGATGTGGTTGGGGAGAGGGTGGCCCCAGGGGGAGGAGAACAGACAGCCTTGCTGGGCACTGGTCAGAGGCGCCGTGGGTACAGGGCAGTGAGGGGCAGGCAGTTGCGGAGAGGCGGGAGGACCCAGAGGGGTCCCGGGAAGGCCCTGGGGCTGGAGGACACTGCGAGGCCCAGAGCACCCAGGTCTGCACCACAAGCTCTGTCGTGCCAGTGGGGAGACTGAGGCAGGGGCACTGAGCTTCCAACAGGCAGACCCAGACCGTGCACCGAGCTCCCCACATCTCAGAGTCTCCCAGCTCATGTGGGTTTGTGCCCCTAGCTGTGCCCTGCGTCCTGCTAGACACTCACCCTTTGCAGCATCTCGGGGTTTCCCACACACCCCCTGCCTCAGCTCCTTCAGGGACACCCTGGATACAAAGGACATGGGGCTGGGAGGCTGATGCACAGATTGACAAGGGCCTGAGTGGCCAGGGGTGGTGGTGGATAGATGGACAGGCCCAGGCGGTGACAGGCTGGCAGGAAATAGACAAATTGGCAGGTAGGGGTAGACAGAAAAAAATGGTGTGTGGGCAGAGGGACAGATGGACAGGGGTAAACATATAGGGAGGTGGGCAGATGAGATCACAGGTGTGGGATGGACAGATGGGGGTGGGCAGATGGACAGGCAAGTGGCTGGGTGGGCCTGTGAGCTGGAGTGCGGGAGGGGGGGTGTCACACTTGTCCCGATCCCCCTTCAGCCCCCTGCTCAGATCCGCCTTCGTCCTGCTGCTACTGGTCAGCGCTGCCTGGCTGCTGGGTCTTGTGGCCGTCAACAGTGACGCCCTGGCCTGTCACTACCTCTTCGCTGTCTTCAGCTGCCTGCAGGTAGGGGCGGCCAGGGGTTGGGGGCTGGCCTGACCCTGTGTCGTGCCTTCAGGGACCCCCCACCCCCAGACACTAAGCGATTCTTTCACATACCCCAACCCCGCCCCCTGAGGACAGTCCTGGCTCAGCCTGGCCCCAAAGTGCCTGTGTCCTATGGCCCATGCCCTCTGGCCCTTTACCCTGGGGCCCAGCCACATGGCAACCCCAAAGGGCCTCAGGGCTGCAGCCTGGAGGAGCCTGAGAGGAGGAGGAAGAGGCCCCGTCTGCCAGGTGTCCTGTGGGGGCACCTGGGACCTGGGTGGATGTGCTGTAGGGAGGCGACAGGAAGCTGTGGCTGGGTGGGGTGTGTGTCCAGGTGTGTACATATGTGTATGCGGCCCACAGGGGGTCTCGGTGCTCCTGTTCCACTGTGCCCTCAACACGGACGTGCGCCGCCACCTACGGGGGGTCTTGTCCGGGAAGAAGCCCCACCCCGACGACTCGGCCACCACCAAGGCCACACTGCTCACGGTAGGCCCCGCGTGTGGCTGTCCTCCGAACGGGTGTGGGCCCTGCCACATGCCTGTTGCTGACGGAGCCGTGCTCTGCCCTCAGCGCTCCCTCAACTGCAACAACACATACAGCGAAGATCCCGGCTTGCTGCGCACAGCCCTGGGCGAGTCCACGGCCTCACTGGACAGCGCCTGCAGGTCCGTGGATCGGGGTGTAGGGGGCTCACGCGGGGGGTGCTGGGGTGTCTCTGCGTGGGCCGAGAACCCTCATGAAGCCCTGGCGGGCAGTGGTCCCCAGTGTGTCCCTGCCCGAGCCTGTGCTGAGCCCCATCACTCCCACAGGGATGAAGGCGGCCCGAAGCTCAGCGTGACCAGTAGGCCAGCGCGGGGCGGGGTGCCCTGTGCCTCCAAGAAGGCCCACGGTAGGTGTCCAGGGAGCTGGGCTCTCGCCACGCCTTTGGCCACGTGCCCCAGCCTGGCTGGACCTGCGCCCCTGTTCCGTCCTGCAGGCCCTGACTCCGACTCAGACAGCGAGTTGTCTCTGGATGAGCAGAGCAGCTCTTACGCCTCCTCCGCCTCCTCAGACAGCGAGGACGACCGGGCAGAGTCTGGGGACAGGAAGGGCCCCATGCACAGCACTCCCAAAGGTGAGCACCCCGAGAGCTGGCGCAGGAGGGGAGGAGGGAGGCGCCGGGGGTGGGGGCCTGCTGAGGGTCCCTCTTGCACCCCAGTGGACATCGTGGCCACCAACCACGTGGCCACCAGCTGGCCCGACGAGAGCCTGGGCGGAAGTGACAGTGAGGAGCCGGGGGGCGAGAATCACGGCCTGAAGGTGGAGACGAGGCTCAGCGTGGAGCTGCACCCGGAGAGCGGGGCCCCCCCGAGACCCCCTGAGCAGAGGAAAGGTACCGCGCAGACCCCAGACGGATGGCAGGCGGCGGGGTTGGGGCCCAGGGCGGGCATGGGAGTGCACGTTCCTGGCGGATCGCTCCCTCTTCGCAGGCATCCTGAAGAACAAGGCCACGTACCCGCCACCCCTCTGCGAGCGGCCGCTCCGGGCCCGGCTTCGTGGCAAGCTGTCTGAGTTCGGACCGAGCCCCTCGTGCTCCCGCGCGTCCACCCCGGACGGTGCCGTGGCCGGCAAGGAGCCACGCGGGGAGCAGCCGGGCCGTGAGCACCTCAATGGGGCGGCCATGAGCGTGCGGGCGGGCAGTGCCCAAGCCGAAGGCTCAGGGTCTGAGTGAGTGTTTGTCCAGCTGTGGGCTCGGGTCACACCCAGGGGATGGAAACCTTGAACATGCTGCGTATGACTGGCAGAAGGCAACACCAGGGGTTGGGGACAGGAGCTGGAACTCCCCAAAGGTTCCCACCAGCATTTTGGATGAGCTGCTGGCCCCAGGCCCAGGATGGAGGGCGGCCCCACCCTGCCTCTAGTATTGGCGAGAGGCTGAGGCGTCTCCGGTGACCCCCCCCCCCCACACACGGCTGCTTGTTCCCTTGCACAGAGGCAGTAACGAAACTTCAATTTGAACCATCAGGAAGTCGTGACACTTTGCCTTCACCTGCATGTCCGAATCACATCTTCCCATGGCTGGCCCAGACCGTGTTCCTGACAGGAGCTGTCCCCAGCTGCTCGGTGGGCAAGTGGGACCACGTAATAAGTGCCAAAGGCCACACACGTGCCGGAGGGACAGACGCCTCTGCTGTGAGCCATGTGCAGATCTGACCAGCCCAGAGGCCAATGGTCGGTGCCAGGAGCTGCTGGCCTGGTTGGTGTGTGGACACCCTCTCCCCCTCGGCCCAGGCCCCCGGACAGACTTTTTGCAAAGCTGCTGAAGCACGGAGGGTTTTGGTCCCTGCCCGGATCCGTGGGACGCATGTGGGACGCCGAGAGCCTATTTTTGGCTTTGGACCGACTTGCCACGGGGGAGGATGGAAGGACACAGCTGGGCTGGTGGGACGGACATGGCAGGCCCCAGGATGTGTGGGAGAAACTGTCTTTTGTTAGGTGCTGGGAGCTTCTGGCCATGCCCAGCAACCCCTTGCTGGGGCCTCCTTGGCACCTCTTCACTAGCCATAACCAGGAGAGCAGGTGGACCCCCTTTTGTCCACTGCCTGTGGGGGTGGGGAGCTCACACCGCTCCTGAGGTGTGGGGCCGGCTGGCACCCCTTTCCCTCCTGCCAACTTTCTGGCACTTAGAGATGCCGGGACTCTGGCAGGCTGGGGTCCCCTCAGGGCCTCAACCAATTACTTCATTTTGCTTCTAATGGGCCAATTGTGCAAAGGGACAAAGCCAGTGGTCGCACTTTCCAAAGGCTCCCACGCTGCAAGGCCACTCCATGGACAGCTGGCGTGGCCATGGGCGGGTGCAGACCTTTCCGTGCCAGGGTTGTTTCTCTGACCAGGTGCTGGCCCTGCCCTGTCTGGATGCGGGCTGCAGAGGGCCAGAAACCGCTACTGGCATCTTAACCCTGCTCCTGTTCTGAACCACTTTTGTATTATTTGTTACTCTGGGCTTGTCCCCCCACCCACTCCAGGGGGACGGTTTTGACTGGGTCAATCACTGAAACAGTCTCATGGCCAAGACGGGCCGTACTGACCGTGTCCAACACTGGTGTGACCATACCACTCTATTTATTACTGTTTGCGACACTGGAGCCCCCCTAAGACCCACAATAAAGGAAGTGTAGGGCTGGGTGGCAGCTCTGGCTCCTCCTTTCTGCAGGCACCAGGCCCGCACAACCCCGTATCCCTGGCTCGGAACTGTTGTGGGTGGGACGCGGTGACTGGGTCGAAGGTGGCTGTCAGCCTGGCCCGTCACAGTTCCGGCCCCTTGGCCATGCACTCAGGCAAGGGCAGTGCTCTTTGTCGTGCATCCCCTGTGAGGACATGGGGGGCCTACCTCCCACCGGGTGTCTGTCCTGACCTCCTGCGATGCTAGTTCCAAGGGGCGGTCAGCAGTTTCTGGGCTGGGTCTCGTGTGGCCACTTGGGCCCAAGAAGCCCCTTCAGGAAGGCCTTTCCCTGTCCGTGAGCACCAGCCTGGCTGTCCCCAGTGGCCTCAGGCTTCTTTGTAAGTGGGGACGGGGGGACAGCCCCCCACTTCCTCTGGCTGTCTCACAGGCATGTCCTGGCCATGAGCTTGGTTGTCGGGGGATATTGCTAGGCAGCTGCCACCAAGGCCCAGAAATCTGGGTGCTGAGGGGCGTGACTCCTGTACGGCTCCCCGCACCCTGCGGCACCTTTCCGCACCCCTGCAGAGACGGTGCTGTGGAGACCACAGCGCTGATGCTCTGGAACTCCCTGAATGACAGTAGGTCGGAGTGCACGTCCTGACTTTATTTCCCACCGTCACGGGGTCTGCACTCAGGCGGGTGGGGGCCTCGGACCATCGGGGGGGTTCTCGTGGGGGCTGTCGGGGGCCGTCCTGGCCTGGCGCTGGCCCCGCTGCAGCGTGTAGGCCGATGGGCCCAGACGCACAATCTTCCCGCTGCCTAGACACTCGTCACCCTGGTAGAAGACGGCGAACTGGAGTGGGGGAGGGCCAGACTTAGTGCATTTAGATGGCTCCCTGGACAGTGCTCACCCTGGGGCACCATTCCCCCAACCCCGCTCACCTGCCCCAGGGCCAGGGCCCGCACGGCCTTCACCGCCGTCACCCACACAGTGCCGTCCTGGTTGAGGGTGAGCACACAGGGCACTGTGGAAGGGAGCAGGGTTGCAGAGGGGCGGAGGAGTACGGAGGGATGCCCCCAACACACCACCACAGACACACACGCCGCTTGCCAGTGCCATCTGGTGGCGGAAGCACACACGAGGAATGCCCCACCACACAACACACACACACACTCAAGCCGCTCACCTAGTGCCATCTGGTGGCGGAAGCGGAAGCGACATTCCATCATCTTGTCCCGGACCAGCACCGCTGGGGGCTCTTCCGCGATCCAGTGCACACGGCTGGTCCGCAGCAGGTCCCGGTACAGGGCCGGGTGGTCCACGTGCGGAGCCTGGGAGGAGCCGACAGTGACAGCAGCCTGTGTCAAAGCAAACCAGAGACCCCCGTGGCCCCCACACCCTGGACAGGCAATGCCATCCCGTCTCTCCCTGTCCATGGCCCACAAGACCCACTCAGGGTTGGGGCCAAAACTCAGGCTGGTGGCTTCGGGACTGCTCAGGCCCCTTGGACATCAGGGCTGGGCGCAGTCAAGGCAGGTGCCTCTCCCCCTGCCCCAAGCATCTAGAGTCTCAGTGAAGGGGCAACCCAGGGTCCAGCTTACCACCAGCACGTCGCCTGTGGCACTATCCTTGTCCACCACGTACCAGGGCTCCCGCAGCCCTGCAAGCTTGGCCCTCTGGCCCAGCGTGTACAGGAACCATCCTGTGGGGAGGGTGTGTGTGCCATGAGGAGTACAGTCAAGCCCCCGGGCTCCCCAATCAGGTGAGGTGAGAGGGGATCCTGTCCTGCCCACAGAGCCCTGAGCTGACGGGTACACGGAGGATCAACTAACCTGCCTGGGGGTTCAGCTGGGCCCCACCCTGACCCGCAGGCCCCCGGGGAGACAGGGAGGGTCCTGGGGCGAACTGGGACCTCTTCACACCCCCACTCCCCACAGTCCCTGCTCTGATCCAGCTTCTGGGCTGGTGCCTTGGTAGGCAGGGGACTGCCCAGGGACAGAGCTGAGGCCCAAAGCGGGGTGTCCTGCATCCACCTTTGTGCGTGCCCATGACCGTGCCGTCCTCGATGGAGACGAACCTTCCCGGCCGGGGTTGTAGGTACTGGGGAGACATGGGGACCGTGGCGTCAGCGCTGCATGCTGACGGGACAGGGCAGGACCAGTGCAGCCTGGCCTCCTCGCCCATCCATGTGCGTACCTGGAGGATGAAGTTCTCGAAGTTCCTTTTGCCCACGAAGCAGATGCCCATGCTCTGTAAGAAGCCGGTCATGAGGGCAGCAATGTGGGCACCAGCCAACCCCACACCCCCAGCCGGCAAATGCAGGAGGTGGGAGGGGCCGAGGCCTCTGAGGGGTCCCATGGGACAGGATGGGGGGGAGCAGGGGTCTCAAGGGATAGCACCACTGGTTTCGAGGGGAAGTCCACCCCCTAGCCCCCAGGGGACCATTTAAGCTGCTGCCTGCCCGTGACCGGCAGAAACAGACTGTGACCAGGATCCAGGACCCCCGACACCCCCCAACCTCTCCGAGCCCCGAGTCGCTCAGCTCCCAGGGAGTCTCCACGTGGCCGGAGTCTTGAAGCCAGGAGGACACCCTGCCCCACAGGGGGAGCCCCACCTCCTTCTTTCGCAGTACGTGCTGCAGCCCATTCTCAGCTGCGATCTTCCTGACAAAGTCTTTGGTCAGGCCCCCCAGGGGGAAGAGGGTCCGTCGCAGGGCATCCTGGGGCACCTGGCTGAGAAAGAAGGTCTGGTCTTTAAAGCTGTCGGCCGCCTGCAGGAGCTTGACCGCTGCCAAGAGGAAGAGAGGGGGGCAGCGTCAGCTCCTGCAGCCTGCACCCCCTTCCTCCGCAGAAGGCTGGGGTCAGGTGACGGCCACGGAGCCGCGTTTGGGGAAGGGAGGAGCCATGTACTCAGGACACGCTGGGGTTGTGGCCGAGGGGAACTGATGGGATGGGACACCCACAGAGGCTGCGGGGTTAGCTGTACCCTCCAGCCCACCTGTCCTCTGGGTCATGGGGGTTTCCGGCACCAGTGGACTGGGGTGAGGTGGCCTGTCACTGCAGCATGGCACACTAGCCCAGAGGCCAGCCCAGCAGGCTGCTGTGGACCATGGCAGCCCTGCTACTCTGTGTGGGGCGGGCCCCCCAGCCCAGGGGACCACACACGGGACAGTCAGAGCTCAAATAAGAACCAGCAAGAGCAGGCCCAGCCACAAAGCCCCAGCACTGCTCAGGGAGGCTGTAAAGATTGGGGGACAGTGATCTCACTCCTTCCTCGCCTTCTGCAGGAGAGGCCCACCCAGCTGCCCCACCACCAGAACCCTGAGCCCCGCCCCCTACTACTGCCCACTACACTCACTGTTTCTCACTTCGAACCGGTTCCGGAAGAGCCCAGCAGGCCTGGGCAGGGGCTTCTGCTCGAAGACCTCGGCATCCTCCAGGGACGTCCTTGCGTAGTGACCGGTGGCCACTGCGTCCGCGCCTGCGATGGGACCACGCTCAGCCCCGCGTGCTGGATGCCACATGGATGCGATGTAGGACACACACCGCCACCCCCCCAAAAACGGCCAGGCACCCCCTCACCAAGCACCTGTGTGGTCTCACAGCTTTCCAGAACCTTCCCCAAGTGTTGGCCACACACTCATTCTATGGTCGCTGCAGACCCTACACCAGGCCTGAGGGTGGCGCGTCCCTGAGTTTCAAACCCTGACATGGGCTCGGGCTTGGATCCCACCACATGGACCTTCAGCATTGGGCACGCCCGATTGGGGAGCTGGTCCTGCACACAGCCGACCGGAGTCAAGCTCCGACACCACGAAGGACCCCAAGCCAAGGCTGACTCCTGAGCACAGGGCCAGGTGTGGCCCAGAACCAAGAAGGAGAAAAGACCGTGACATTTGCCTGTGGCTTAACAGACTGTAGTGTTGGCACTGATGTGTTCAGATCTATTTTCCCAGGTGCTACAGGAGGACTATAGTGGTCCCAGGCCATACCGGGAACTTTCCACCCCCCACTGCCCCAGTTTCCTTGAACCACTGAGACTCAGGGTTGATGGGGCCGGAGAGATAGTACGGTGGTAGGGCATTTGCCTTGCATGCAGTTGATCTAGAACAGACAGTGGTTTGAATCTGGGCATCCCATATGGTCCCCCGAGCTTGCCAGGGGATATTTCTGAGCTGAGCCAGGAGTAACCCCTGAGGGTTGCTGGATGTGACCAAACCAAACCAAACCAAACCAAACAAAAAAACAGCATAGCAGGGAGAGCATTTGCCTTGTTACGCGGCCGCATTTGATCCTCGGCATCCCACAGTATCCCCAGAACCTGACAAGCTATTTCTGAGCGCAAACCAGGAGCTAACCCCTGATCACCGCTGGGTGTGCCCCCCAAACACAAAACAACAAAAAGAAACTCAGCGCTGGCTTCCAAGACAGGACCCATAAACAGAAAACTTGGGGGTCCTTCCTGCAGAGGCTAACCCAAGCCCTTCTAAGCGGCAAATCAGGGCACAGGCCATGGCCCCCCTCTGGAGAGCCAGTGGCTGGTGGGGACTCCCCGTGCTCAAATCAGTGGCCCCCAACCACTGCATAGAGCACTCCACACAAAAGAGGTGGCTCTGGACAGTCTCAGTGATGCGGTGACCTCCCCGAGTGACCAAGGTGACCAAAGTGAGGCAGGGCTGGTAGGTACTATTGCCCACAGAGCCTAGAACCAGCCTGCAGGGAGCCAAGGTTCCACGCTGGGCACTCAGGGGTTCTGGTGTTGTCATTCTTACGTGCCCACGACCTTCATCCCATAGAGCACGATCCTGTGGGCCTGTACCCCCTGCCTGGCCCGGAGGCATGGCCGGACTTGCAGCTCTCGGTGGTGCTGGATCACACACGGGCTGTCATTCTGGGTCAGCCCAGCCTCAGCATCTCTGTACCCACAGAACTAAAGCCCCCAGAGCCCCCAGAGAGGATGTGGAGCGAGCGGGTGGCTCACCAAGGTTGTCCAGCGCATAGTGGAAGAAGCAGCTGAACTTGATGAGCTTGTTGCAGATGATGTCGGGGTTTGGGGTTCTTCCCTTCTCGTACTCGTTCAGGAAATCACTGCAGAGAAGGAAAACGAAAGACTTTTCATGTCTCAGAACGAAACAGCCCTGAGTCCCAGCACACTCCATCCTCTTCAGACGCTCTGTCCTGTGCCTCATCCAGGAGCCATTTTGGCCGCAGGGTGACAGGCACCCCCCCCCCACACACACACACACAGACAGCTGTGCCCTGCAGAGCTGCACATGGTCTCCCAATCACAACAGTATCAACAAGGGAAGAAGAGAAACGGGCAGAAATAGAGTAAAGCAGACACCAAGACTGAGATCCAGTGGGGAGCACCTGGCCTTGCACACAGCCAACCAGAGTTTGATCCCTGGCAACCCATAGGGTCCCCTGTGTTTGTCAGGACTGATTCTTGAGCAGAGCCAGGAGCGACCCCCCCCCCCCAGCACTGCCAGGGTGTGGCAACAAAACCTTCAAGCAAAGCTCCTTTCACCCGAAACCCTTCCAGTCGAGCAACTGACCAGTAGAGTTCCTCACAACGGATGACGCCGAGCAAAGGGCCCTTAAGGGGCTGCAGGGGCAAAGTTGGGCGCAGGGTTCCCAAGCTCCCCCCGCCACGCTCTCCCTGCCTCGGGGCAGCCGAGTGCTCACCGTCCCTCCCAAGCCCCCTAAGGCTTAAGGAGCACTAGAACCAGAGCCCCCTCGGACCCAAGGACCAACCGGCGCGCCTTCTACACGGCAGCCTCACGCGCCTACAGCCACAAAGCCTCCTGAACCTCGCTCCTCCGCCTGACCGCCAGGAGGGACGGCAGCGCTCTCCGGTCATTCTCAGGGGGCGGGTGTCACAGCACCCGGGAGCTGGCGGCCCTCGCGCAGAATCTGGGGCGGCCCCGGCCCGCCCCTGACCGGGGTCGCTGCCCAGCCAGGAAGGGCAAGGGGCCAGCCCGCACCTGAAGACGTCGTGCCAGTACTCCTTGACGTAGGAGACCTGGTGGAAGGGCAGGTCGAGGACGCGGCACACGCGGTAGGCGTCCTCGCAGTCGCGGTCGGCGGCGCAGGCCCCGTGCTCGTCCAGCGCGTCCCAGTTCTTCATGAAGGCGCCCGTCACCTGGTAGCCTGCGGGGGACAGGGGGAGGCGGGGAGGCGGCTGCAGCCGGGCCAGGCACGGCGGTGTCTGCGCGCGTGCATGCTCGAGGAAGGCTGCAGGCTCGGGGCAGGGGGGCCGGGGCGGGACCCCGGGGCTCGGACGCCGCCTCCCCTCGCGCCTCACCCCTGCGCTTCAGCAGCAGCGCGGCCACGGCGCTGTCCACGCCGCCCGACAGGGCGCACACGACGCGCCGTGTGGCCTGCATCCGCGCCGCCGGAAGCCCCCGTGCCCCGCTTCCGCCAGGCGCCGGAAGTCCCGCCCAGCCTGGCGGAAGAGCAGCCGCCCCGTTTCCGCCCGCCACGGGAAGTCCCGCCTCCGCCAGGCGCTCCGGCCCCCCCCCCCCGCTTTCTGCCGGGCTGGCGCCGGAAGCCCCGCCCCTCGCCGCCCCGGCCCGCCGGAAACAGGAGCCGCGCGCGCCGCGTTCCGCGCCCGGCTCTCGGGGTCCCCGCCTCCTTGCACACGTCCTCACACGGCCTCCGTGCCAGGCCTCTTCCTAGCAGCTACTTCTCTCCTCCCTGTTTCCCTTGCAGCTGCTTTTTCCAGGCCGACCAACTCCGTTTGCTGATGCTGACTCTGATGATGCCTCTCCTCATCCCCCCTCTCCCTACATACCCCTCTCCCCGCCCATTCCAGGTGTGGGCAGTTCTGATCCTTCAGGTGGGACAAAGAAGTTAGCGGAGGGGATGCCCACACAGGCATGCAGGTGCTTGCCCGGCCTGTCGGGGCGACATCCCTATCGATCCCCACCCCCGCCGTCAGCCTGCAGCCCCCTCGCGGCCTGGTGCCAGACCAGAGCCGTGGCAGACGAGGCCAGACACAGGCGTGCTCGGGGACCCCGGGACGATGCTCCCCAGGGCAGTTCCAAACCCTGCTCTCGGGGCTAGCAAGAACCCGAAGGGACGAGGAAAACTCGGACTTGGGGGACCCAAGGCAAGGGGAGGCACTGGGACGGTGGGCGCTGGGCGCTTGGGAAGGGCCTTCCCGGGCCAGTTTCTCCCTGCAGGACCCTTGGGTGAGGCCAGCGGGAATCTTAGTGCCAGCCTGCCCGTGGGGCAGACGAACAACTTCACCGCAGGGAACTTTGCTGCCCAGCATCAGGCAAGATGACGGGACCTGGTGAAGAGGCCGCAGGCCAGAATAACACCCAGGCAGGGGTGCCCGTCGTGGGGGGGCGATCGGGTGTGACCGAGAGACCAGCATGGGAAGCGGAGGAGCCACGAGGGACTGCCAAGAAGCCCCACTGCCTGCAGAAGGTGGCCAGCACCTTCTTGGGGACTTCCCCTGGCAGGAACATAATCTGAGGCACAGGCCTGGCTGGGCTGGTGAGCACCTCGGAAAGGGGTAACACCAGCTGCTCCTGAACTGGGTGAAGAAAACACTTGGGGCACCAGAGACTCTGGGTGCATGAGTCTCGCCAGGCTTCAATATGCTTCCATGGGGCTGTTTAATTTAGATCTGGACAATTAACACCTTCAGTTTTACAAGCATCAACAGCTGTTTTACACTGGAAGGGTCGGGGGTGAGGGTGGGGAATCTTCAGGCGGCAGCAGGAGCCACAGTGGTCGTGCTCAGAACTTGAGGAGAGGCGAGACCATGTTCTCCTTGTCCACCTCGGGGCTCAGCTGGATCAGAGGTGAGGCCAGATCGATCAGCTGCAAGAGACACACATGGGCGTCAGGGTGTGTGCGCTGTTCTCACGAAGCCAGCTGGATGTTTCAGCCCTGCCTCACCACCAGGCGGTGGCCAACCTCAGGCTCTGACTCCCTCCCGAGGAAGGGTCAGGCCCTAGACACTTACCCACTGCAGGGACAGTCCCAGCACGGAGCACCCACAGCCCTAACGACACACTCTACACATACCTGCACCACCTCGTGACTAGGCTTGCACTTGAGCGCACTTGAGTTCCAGAGCCACTCGGGAGTGTTGACCAGGAGGTCAATGAGGGGCCGGCTCTCAGACCCGGGCACGACGCTGGCCTCGGGGGTGCTGCAGAAGTCGATGAGGGGGGCCTCGACGAGGGTGGGCTTGGCTTGGGGGGCCACGACCAACTGGTCAGGTCCAATGTCCACGAGAAGACCCTGCACGGGGCAGGGGGATAGGAGTTCAGCAGGAGACAGAGCTCGGGGAGGTGCGGGGCAGATGTGCTAGCACCCCAATTGGTGAAGCCTGTCCCTGCTCCTGTGACACCCCACCCCGAGTGTGTGTTTGGGTGCATGTGTGTACCCGCGTGTAGACTTCAACCCCTGCCTGGCTGTGAGGTGCTACAGGCAGGTCCATTACTCACCACCTCTGATGGGGAGGGTGTGGAGGGGCCACTGGGCTGCACCCCTTCCCCTTCCCTCTCCGGTGCCTCCCCCGGGGTCTTCTGCTTGCTCGGCTCTGGGGAGAAGCAGAGAGCTTGGAGCACAACGGGGGTGCAGCAGCTGCCGTCGGGGGAGGCTTTGGAGCCGCTGGACGTGGTGTGGTTGTCACTGTCCCAGGCTGGGCCCGTCCTATGGAGAAAGGTCCTCTGAGGGGCGCCATGGTCGGAGAGTCCCTCCAGAGTCACCAGCAGGAGGAAGAGGGAGGCAGCCAGCTGGCCCAGGGACCCTCTAACCCCTCCTGCTGCCTCTGCATCCCGGGATCAATTCCGTGTACTGTCCTGGCTCCAGCACCCCTGGATGTGCCCCCACCCAAGCCAGCCTCCTGCACCCCCGATGTGCTCATGTGTCCTGGCAGTGTTAGCCGTGGAGAGAGAGGCCTGGGCACTGTCAGGTGCCCCCAACATAACCAGCCTGCGCAGGGGACAGAGCCCAGTGGAGGGGGGGATGACAGAGGCCTTAGGGAAGAGATGGGGTAGTGATGGCTCAGGCACACTGGGGTGAGCAGAAACAAGGACCAGGATGGGAATCAGGACACCAGCAAGTACCCCACCCAGTGCCAAGGCTTCTCCTCAGCAGGTTCCCCCCCCCCCACCTGCAGCCTGAGCCCCTGGTGGCTGACCCCATTTCAGACCATCCCTGCACCCCTACCCCCTACCCCCCTCACCTTGGGGGCCCTTTTCTCCGGGGCTCAGAACAAAGCTGCTGTGTAGACCCACACCGGGGTGAGGCTGGCCTAGGCAAGGTCCTGGGGGTGGTCCTGGGCAGGCTGGAGAGCCGGGGGCTGGCAGGTGTGGGCAAGGCCGACAGGCGCCTGGAGGCACTCAGGGTCCTGGTGATGCCGCACGGGGCAGGGGTGCTATGGAGGGGGGTCCTGCAGGGCACCAGGGTGCTCATGGGCAGGACCATCCAAAAGCCCCCCGCCCACGCTTGTACCAACCCCCTGACAGTGTGTCTCCCAGGGTATGGGGCCTAGTCCGGGTGTGCGTGTGTGTATAGACACACGTGTGCTCAGGTGGGTTTCCCAGCAGGACCCTTGGACTGGCTTCCCCCAGCGAGGCAGGAAGGATGAGAAGCCCCGAGAAACAGCTACGGCTGATTAAGAATCAGCCCAGTGAGTGAGCGAGATCCCCAGGGGCAGGAGCCTGCCTCATCAGTGGCCCACACCAGGTTCCATCCCCGGCAATGCAGAGGATCCCCCGAGCACGGCGGCAGGAGTCAGCCCTGAGCACTGCAGGCGGTGGCCCCAAAGCAAGCAAAGAAATGAAAGGATTCTGAGCAGGGGCCGGAGCGACGAGAGCACAGGGGGGAAAGCGTTTGTTTATCTCGCACGGGGCTGACCCAGGTTCGATCCCTGGCATCTCAGAGTCCCCTGAGTCTACCAGGAGTGATCTCTGAGCATGGAGCCAAGAAGAACCCCTGAGCGCCACTGGGTGTTTCACAAAAAAAGAAAAAGAACCAGCCCAAGCAGCTACACCGAGTGTCCTACAGAGCCCACACATTCCCAAGAGTACAGGCAGGATGGTGACCGCACAGCTGGGTTACCTCCCCCACCCCTAGGCCCCTGAGCCAGACACAGTTGCCAGGGTAGCTCACAACAGATAGAAGAAGAGAGCAGGACACAGACGGCCTTTACCTCCCTGCCGGGGTGTGTGACAGCTGTCTCTGAGCCTGTGGGAACTGGGGTGTGGCAAGGCCAGGGTGCTCGCCTGTGTGAGAAAGGTGGGTCACCTCATCTGGGCTCCGTCCAGTCCCCCGCACCCTGGTCCCCAGTCCCCACTCACCGGCAGGGCTCCTGGGCACCTTGAAGGGCTCGGTCAGTGCCGACACCCCTGTCCTGGACCCCAGCGAGGACTCACGCCTGCGAACGCCCCCAGACGAGGACGCCCGAGAAGACCAGGACAGGCTTCGGCGGGAGGCCGGTGTCCGGGCTGCAGGCTCTGGAGGCCGGGATGCCCTGGGGAGCTCGGCGGGGGGCTGGGTGGCTCCCTGGCTCTGTCGGCAGGACAACCGGGAAAAGACAGGCTGTCTGGCCAGGCTGGGGCCAGCTCTGCTAGGGGCCACGGGGAGCCGGCCATCGTCCGTGGCAGCAGCCGGCTGCTCGCCTGGCCTTGGCTCTGCAGACACAAAAGTGGGTGGTGTTCCCCATAACCCAGACTCACGGGGCTGCTGGGGGTGGACAAAACTCCACTTGGGGCAGCCACCCTAACCCGGCATCACGACTCTCCCACAGCCCACCCTACGCTGCCTAGGCTTGCCTTGGCTTTGGCCTGCAGCTGAGTGGGAGACACGTGTCCCGCAGGTCCCTGAGGGTGCGGCCCCCAAGGCCAATGGCTTCCTGGAGAAACTAGGTGGCTTCAACAGGGTCTTCCTCAGCCCCGGCTAAAGGAAGCAGAACAGCAAAGAACAATCACTGGACAGACACCCATGGGGGCTCCCGGAATAACTAAGGCTGCCACCCCCTTTCCTGAAGGAAAACCCAGTGTCCCCCGAAATCTACCTGCTTTATTTTTGGAGTTGGGACCACACCAGGCAGTTCTCAGGCCTGACTCCTGGCTCTACGCTCAGGGGACCATATGGGGTGCCGGGGATCGAACTCGGGTTGGCTGCGTGTAAGGCAAATGCCCTCCCCGATCCAGCCCCCGAAATCAACCTTCCTTGAGCCAACGCAGAGAGAGCTCCCCCAACTGCACCTGCCACGGCGGCCCCACCATCCCAGCACCCCTTGTGTGGATGGCAGTGCTCATCTGGGGCCCCCTATCTAGCTGGCCATGAGTGAAAGTCAGGACTGCACGTGAGTCTGAACCGCTTGAAGGAAGAAAAGGGGAAACCCAGGAATGTTCAGTCTGGTGGACAAACAGACAATGGCGGTCTGGGCCTGGGGACCACCCTCCCAGCTGACGGAACTCTGGGGTCCCATCTTCAGCCTCTCCCCAGCTGCACCCAATGCTGCACCCCTGCACACGGCCTCGTGGACCCCACAGGCCCAATCCACTTCCTCCTGCAGACCTACATGCTCACACATACACACTAAGATGTGGACGGCACCCACATTCATGCACAGATGCAAAGACATGCACTCACACTGACACACACAAACACACTGCCAGAGACATACACTCAGACACAGACACGCACGCGCACACACATAGGTATCCGGAGAAGACGTAGCCGCACACATGAAGAGACAGGCGTGAAACTCAGACCCACCTTTTGAGGGACAGGCAGTGAGCGCTTGCCCGGCCCCAAGCTGGTGCCATCCCCGCCTGAGCGCTGGTCCCTGGGGGGCTCCTTCTCATTTGGGGGTCTCTCCCGGGGAGGACTGGCCGCTGGCTCATTCGGACCTTTTGGAGGCTGGAAATGACAATTGGGATGTGAGGCTGGCCGGGCCCTGAAGGGTCACTCAGAGCTGGGTCCCAGGGAGGAATCTGGGCATCGCAGGGCAGGCACAGCCCCTCCACGCACCGTCTCACCAGTGGCAGAAGGACTCGGTGACAGCCGCCCCCCAGACGGCTGCGGAGCTGCGCCCTCAAAGCAAAGAACAGAGCTCCCAGCCCAGGGAAAAGACAAACAGAAGCCCTGAAGTCAGGAAGGAGCCATGACTGTGGTCCAGACACTCAGACTCAGCATTTCCAAGCATGCAGTCTGTGTTTTGTCGACTTGGACTGCCATCGGTACCCCAGAACCTTTCTGTGGCCCCTGAAACACCCGGCGGGGCGGAGCTCAAGCTCTGCATGCAAGAAGCACCCAAGAACCTTCATGTCAGCTGTGGGCCCCAAACCAAGGCAAAGACAGAGAAACTTCAGCCCCCAGCGGGTGTCTATGCCAAGAAAATCATCAGCTAGGGCAAGAATGAGAACACGGGGGTGTGGGTGGCTTGCCTTGCACACAACTGACCTGGGTTTGATCCCTGGCATCCCATAAGGTCCACCGAGCCTGCCAGGGAATGATTTCTGAGCACAGACCAGGGGTGACCCTTGAGCACTGCTGGATGTGGCCCCCAAACAGAAACAGGACAAAACAAAAAGCCAGGAGCAACCAACCCCTGAGCATAGCTGAGAGTGGACCCCAAGCAAAATAATAAATAAGTGGCCCAACCCAGACCTAGGGGTTCCAGAGGTGCCTTCAGAGATCATTCTAGAAGCCATGGGGTGGGTTGGGGGGCTCAGCTGCTCTCCCAGCACCACCCTGCCCAGCACTGGGATAAGGGACAGAAGCCCAATGCCACGCCCCCAGTTTCTGCATCAGCTCTGTCCGGCAGAGACCCACACACACACCCACAGGTCCCCGGGGGCCACTGCCGGCCTGAAGACAGCTCCCAGATGCACGTAGAGACATGAGATCAAGCCAAGCCCACAAGGGGGGGGGTGCTCTCAGGGCTTGGTGTTGAAGCCAGTCTGGGATAGGCAGCTGGTAAGTGCAGGTGAAACCTCTCCAGGGCACCAACACAGTCCCCATCCCTTGGGGACTCTCAGGCCAGACCACCCCACCCAGCACTGTTGCCACCTTCTGGATGATGCCCCTTTTGAGGTCCTCCCCAGCACCTCGAGGTGTGGCAGGAGCCCCTCATACCTTCTCCAAGGCCTTGCGGTGGAGAGCGGGGACGCGGCGGAGAGGAGGGGCGCGGGGCAGTAACAGTCGGCTGGTGCCCTTTTTCTGGGGCATGGAAGGGCCCTGGGGAAGAGCTCGGGGCCCTGCACCGGGCCTCACACAGAAGGTCTCCCTCTTGAGCGACTGAGGGCTTCTCTCTGCTTCCTTTTCTTTCTCAAACAAGCTAGTTTTGCGCTTGGGTTCCCGCAGGAAGTGCTCCCGGGCCTGGATCTGGGGCTGGGTAGGCATGGCAAGGACTGGGTGCTGGCCGGCACTGTCTGTCTGCTGGGTCAGTGTGGGCTCCTGGTGGGAGCCATCTGTCTGCTGGGTAAGCGTGAGGTCCTGGCAGGCACCGTCTGTCTGTAGGGCCAGTGTAGGGTCCTTGCGTGCGCCCTCTATCTGCAGAGCCAGCAGGTGGGCCTCTTTATACACCTCCACGAATGCGTCCCCCGTCAGGGGCGTCCAGGGCCAGCTGCTGGGATCCAGCGGGGCAGGTTTCTCGGGGGTCACTGGCCCTGGCTCCAAGCTGGCCTCGATGCATCTTTCTTTGTGCTCCACGGGCTCAAAGACCTCATCGTCCTCATTGGTGCTGGGGAGAATGGGGGTGGGGGTGGGAAGGCGGTCAGTGAAGGGGCCCCCCACCAGGTAGGGATGGAAGGGACAGCACTTATTTACCTTGAGGACGAGAGCGAGAGATCGAAGTCAAACTTCTCATCCTCCAGGAGAAGAACATCTGCGGGAGACGCATGAGTTACCGACCCACACATTTGGCAAGGCAAGGCAAGGCAGGAGACCGTCCCTTGGGCCTCTAGTGCCTTTCCAAACAGTATTGGCCGCTGTGGCCCTCCTGAGTTAAGCACCCCAAACTAAGTTGGTTTGGGGGCTACATGTAGGCTGTGTGCTTCAGGGTCATTCCTGGCAGTGCCTGGGAAAAGTAGGCAGGGCAGGGGATGTTCATAGGGCCACCCAATGTCAGCAGCTGGCCACAGATGCAACTCAGGGGCAGAGCACAGGCCTGTGTCTGAGAGGTGTGGGACTCCCCCTCCGACACCCTGCAACATTCCTAACCTTAGTCCTTCACCAAAGGGCCCCTTCGACTTGCAAAGTGGCAGAAAGGACTAGAGTGAGCACAGCCAGGAGAGTGCTAGCCTTGCATGTGACCAACCTGGGTTCGATCCCCAGCATCCCATAGGGTCCCCTGAGCACTGCTAGGAGTGATTCCTGAGTCCAGAGCCAGCAGTAATCCCTGAGGACTGTGAGGTGTAACGCAATGGACCCAAGTTTCTGACGCACACTGTCTGGGCCGAGGAAAGCCACTACAGCACAAGCCCCACTGCACAGGCCTCAACTCTCCAAGACAACCGTCTCATGGCAGACAGAAGGGAAGGAGCAGGCACCTCCAGAGAGAAGACAGCTCAGGGACAGGAGTCTGGAGGTGGGGTGGGCGCTTGCCTGGCATGCAGCCGGTCCATTCACCCCCCGGATCCCACAGACATCCCCGCAGAGCAGAGCGCGGCCAGATGCGAGCCATGAGCCAGGACTGAGCCAGCCTCACTCAACACCGTCAGGTGTGGCCCAAAAGGCAGGGCTAAATTTAAAACCAGGCGGCGGGTTCCTGCCTTCCCGCACATTACTTGGGTGACCCCTGTGGACACCCTGGACACCCACAGGCCAGCGGCCTCCCTCACCCCATGGTCCAAGAGGACAAGGTGCGGGACAGGCCCACCGCTGACCCGCTGCGTCTTTAGGGGTCTCCTCCAAAGCCCACAGAGAGAAGGGCGTGGGGTGCGGGGCCCGAGAATGCGGGGTGCAGGTTCTGGGAGTGGGGGGTGCAGGACCCGGGCGTGCGGGGGTCAGGGCCCAGGAGTGGGGTTGCAGGGCCCAGGGTGCGGGGTGCAGAGTCCGGGAGTGCGGGGTGTGGGGCCCAGGCCCCGGGAGTGGAGTTGCAGGGCCCAGGGTGCGGGGCCCGGGGTGCGAGCGTCCCGGGTCCCTACCGTCCTCGCGGGGGGCGTCCATCTCGCTCCGAGCCCAGCCCGGCCGACTGGGCCTCCCGGTGCCAGGTCGCTCGCTGCAAGGGGAAAGCGCAGAGGTGAGTGGGGGGCAGCCCAGGAACCCCACGATGCAGACACGGGACGGCCCCGAACACCCCAACTCCAGGCCCCGCCCCAGCCCCTAGCCCCCAGCCCCCAGCCCAGGCCCAGGCCCAGGCCCACCGCCCTCCAGGCCGGCCAGGTCCGCACCGCACGACCCGGACCCAACGGCCTGGGAAGGTTTAAAAAGCGGCGCGCGCAGCCGATTGGCCGGTTCGAAGGGCGACGCGGCGTCGCCGGCCCGGGGCATCCTGGGAGTTGTAGTTCGGGCTCGCCCAGGCGCCTGCGCACTGCCCGTCTGCCTGGCGGCCGAGCCAGGGTGGGCTCATGCGCGATACGCCGACTCCTGGGCGTGCCGCCGAGCTCCTGCTGCCCGTGGTCCCCTGCCAGGGTCCCGGTCTCGGCGGCCCGGGAGGCGGTGGAGACGGCTCAGGGGAAGAGCAAGTGGGAGAGGCCGGGGTGCCAGCCCGCGGGACCACCTCTGCCGCTCTGGGACCTGGCTGGAGAAGCTGCAGGCTTCGGCCTGGGTGCACCCGATGATGCTGCCGGCCCTCTGGACGAGGTGACCGGGCCTGCCCTGGGCGTGGGGACGTTTGTCCTGAAAGCAAAGAAGCCAAGCTGGTGGGCCGGAGAGAGAGCATGGAGGTAGGCGTTGGCCTTGCATGCAGAAGGTCGGTGGTTCGAATCCCGGCATCCCATATATCTCCCGAGCCTGCCAGGGGCGATTTCTGAGCGTGGAGCCAAGAGGAACCCCTGAGCGCTGCAGGGTGTGACCCCAAAAAACAAAACAAACAAAAATAAGAATCCAAGCTGGTGCTCCCCGGATGAGATGTTATGCAGATGCCAGGGAGGAAGCGTGCACGGCATGGACCCCAGCTTCTCCTGGGGTGTGGGGGTGCCTGCCAGGACACCCCCAGCCGAGGCTGAAGTTGGCTTTTGAGCCTCAGAGGTGTGAGGATGTGACAGCTTTGGGGTGAAATCTATGGGACACAGGCTGGGTAAGCGGGTCCCCTGGCTTCACACTGTGTACCCCATCAACCAATGCTGTTGGGATCCCCCCACGTGGTCAGCTCCCCCATTGGATAGTGGCTCCGTTGTTGCTGGCCCCAGCCAGGACCTGGAGAGAGTCTTCGTGCACCTTGCAGGGATGTGCTGGGTACTCCCCTTCCCTACAGGGTCCTCCTTTTCTGCTGGAGTTTCCTTCCTGGGCTATCCTCTGTTGGGTCTTTTGGGGACCCAGTTACTGGGCAGCAAGCACAGGGCCCAGCTAAGCTCACATCCAGGGTCAGGGCGAAGCAGTTGGGCACCTCAGCCGCATGTCCACTGGGTCCATGAACCCAGATGGTCCATGTCCATCTTGGGTGATGGCTCCAGCCCCCTTCCTGACCTCATGTTCACAGACAGGCAGTCCTGGCTCTTAACCAGGGCTTGTGGCCACTGATAAAGCATCAGCATGTCCCCCTCGTCTTGGCCACCCCTCACTGAGCTTCACCACTCCCTGCCTTCACTCTGGGGTGGACAGGACACTGGACCAATGGGGGTCTCAGGTGGGATTCAGGGGCAGGAGCAGGACCTGGAATGGGGAGCTTGGCTGAGCTGGGCCTTGCTGGGTCCTAGTCGGTGAGAGGTAAGGCCTGGGCCAGGGGTGCTGCCAGGCTATTTGGGGCTGTCAGGGAAATGGCTCAGGACAGTACACCCTTGAACATCTGACTGGGATGTTTCTTTTGGGGGCTCTCTGCCAGGCCCCAGTTCAGGCCCGACAACAAGAGACAGCAAAGACACCAGTGAAGTATCAGATTTTATTTCCAGTAGGCCAGAGGAATTCCAGCCCCCCAGTACATCACTCTCAACCCTCCAGGAAGAGGGTTCCAGCCACCTCCATAGGGTCCTAGCAGCCGCAGGGCACAGAGTTTTGGTTTGGGTGGGGGCCGTCTGGGCTCACTCAGTTCCCAGGGCCTGGAGGAGTGTGTGGAGGTGACAGAGAAAACTGCACCCTTGGGCCCTCTTCACAAGACTCCAAACAGCCCCAAAGCCTCCTCGAGGCAGAAAGGACACCCCATAAGGCGAGCACAGCTTAGTGGGCTGTGCCAAAGGCAGGGGGTGGGCTCCTGGAGCCGGCAAGGACAGAGGGGCCACACGTGGCATGACCCAGGACCAATGAGGCAGCAACTACAGACCTAGAAGAGTGGAGAAAGACCCGGCAGAGACTCATTCGTGTGGCATGGAAAGGGGGTGCCTCAGAGGGCTGGCTGGTGCAAGACACACCTGCCTGGACCCACCCACCCCCAGCCTTCCTTCCAGGCTTGGAAACCTGGAGAAAATGCAGCGGGAAGCCAAGGCTGGGTCACTGCAGGAGGTGGACGGCTGAGGCCCTACGAAGGAGACGCTCGGTCAGGGGCGAGTTGGGCTTCAGGGCATCCCGCTCCAGCAGCAGGCTCCTGTGAGGACAGACAGACAGACAGATGGACAATCGGCCTGGGTCTGAGTCGAGATCTGTGGCCCAGCCCTGGAGAACACAGACTTTGGGGCTGGCACCTGCCTGGGGTGGAAGGGTGTCAACCCCTCCCAGGGCAAAGTGCTAGTATTCCCTGATAGTCAGACCTGCTCACTTGTGGGAGGGGTCTGTGGTTGCTAATAAAAGGAATGCCTCAGGGGTGTAAGAAAGAAGTTTGGAGATTCGAGGAAGAAGCGGCTGGGGAGTTGGCAACATGGAGGCATAGGCTACAGGTTGAGACCAGGGCGGCTGAAATCGGCTGCCTGAAAGGTTAGGATAGAAGCCACATATGTGGCCTATAATGAATAAAGCTTCATGTCTCTCCTGAAACCTGACTGCCTGTGGATCATTTCCTCGTCACCACCCTGAACACTGGAGGGGCTTGCAGGCCTCACTCTCCATCCACAACCATCCAGGACTCTCTAATGCAGGGGTCCTCAAACTTTTTCAACAGGGGGCCAGTTCACTGTCCCTCAGACCATTGGAGGGTCTGACTCTAGTAAAAACAAAACTTAGGAATGAATTCTTATGCACACTGCATAGATCTTATTTTGCAATGAAGAAACAAAACAGATACAAATGCAATATGTGGCCCGCGGGCCATAGTTTGAGGACCACTGCTCTAATGAATATAGGGGGGTCCTGGGCAGTTGGGCCTGACGAGGTTTTCTTGGGGGGCGTCTACCCACCCTCTGGGCCTGGCCCCGGCCTCCCCGACCTGGTTCCCTCTGCTCCAGGGTCACTGCGTGGGACGTCCAGTGGGGATTCCACACAGGGAGAGGCGCAGAGCTGCCAGAGATGGGCAGAGGGGCGCTGGGGCCAGGGAGCAGCTGGCCAGGGGCCCTGCGCAGAGCACTCACCGCGCCACGTTGCGGTGCGGCCCCTCCGTGCACTTGAGAGCCGCGTGGATCAGCAGCTGGTTGAATATGTCTCTCTGCAAGGGCAAGGAAAGTGGGTGGTGGGCGTGTGGGCGGGGCGGGAGCTGCCTTTCTGCGAGGGGATTGGGCAATGCGGGTTTGTGGGCGGGGCAAAAAGTGACAGGAGGGCGGGGGGGGGGTGAGACCTGCCTCTACTATCGGATTGGTCAGTGTAGGGCTGTGGGCGGAGCGAGACTCGTGTCCCTGGAAAGGGATTGGGCAGAGGGTGGAAGTAGGCGGAGCGTGCAAGGGATTGGACAGTGGTGGGCTGTGGGCGGGACAACACCCAGTGTCTCTGGAAAGGGATTGGGCAGTTGGGGACTGTGGGCGGGACGAAACCAGTGTCCCTGGAAGGGGATTGGACAGAGGGCGGCGGTGGGTGGGGTTTGAGACCAGCATCTCTGGAAGGGGATTGGGCAAAAGGTGGAAGTAGGCGGGGCAAGAGGCCAGCACCCCTGCAAAGCGATTGGATAGTGGCAGCCGTGGGCGGGGCGAGACTAGTGTCTCTGAAAGGGATTGGGCAGAGGGCGGTGGTGGGCGGGGCCCGCACCCAGCGTCCGTGCCAAGCGATTGGCCCGTGGCGGGCATGGGCGGGGCTCACCTGCGCGTTGCTGCCGCCGATCTGCACGACGCGGTAGCGGATGGGCAGCAGCAGGTCGAGCACGCGGTCGGGGCGGCCGCTCTGCGCCTCCACCAGGGCCTGGCACAGGGGCAGCCCCACGGTCCGCGCCAGGCGCAGCTGGCAGCTCTCCCCCGGGGACCTGCGGGCCGAGACCGAGACGGCGCCGTCAGCGCCGGGATCCCCCTCGGCCCGCCCGCGCAGCGCCCACCCGGCCGCGGCCGCCGATCGCCGTACTCGCTGGCCTCCCGCAGCGTGCTCAGCAGCTCCTGCGTGGTCCCCGCGTCGCCCGCGCCCAGCGAGGCCATGAGGAAGTGCGCGTCGTTGAACAGCAGCGCGTGGTCACGCGTGTGCTTCTGGGTCACGGGCAGGACGTCCAGCCACCGGGCGCCCACGGGGACCCCTGCGAGGGCGGCACGGCACGGGCACGGGCATGGGCCAGGCCCTGGCAGGCCCCGGAGGCCCGATCCAGCAGCCTTCCTCGCCTGTCTCCCCGCAGGCCCTCGGCCTGCACCCCCAGCAGTCACCCCCAGACGCGGAAGTCTCCAGGCCTGCTGGAACCATCGCACTGACCCCTTGGGCTGGGTCCCGACTGCCCCTCATAGAGGGGCTCAAGGGGAGATGGGTGGGCTCACCAGCAGAGGAGGCCGGAACCCCCAAAGCTGTGTGTGTCCTTGCCCAGGCTCCCCGCAGTGCATGGGGCAAGTGGGGACAACCATCAGTGTGAAACCCTGGGGTTGAGCGATTCTCTACTCCATGCTAGGAGCAGAGGCAGCCCCTTGGCCAGTGGTGCCCCAGTGCCCTGCCACATGGCAGTAGGCTGAGAAAGAAACAGCCCTACGAGGCTGGCTACACAGGATTTCTGGGAGGAAGGACAGCCAGGGGCAGCAGTAATTGCTGCCCCAGGCACCCCACCCCCTGAGGAAAAGACACCCCCCACCTTCCATCTGCAGCCGGTAGAGCATGGAGCAGCTGTCCACCACGTCCAGCATAGCCCCACTTTTCTGCAAGCTGGGGAGGATCTGGAAGAGAAGGGGGGGTGTCTGAGGGGTCCTCCAAATCCAGGTGTTGGCTATGGTGCCAGCAGGAAGCATCCCAACCCTGCCCTACCTCAGCTGTCCAGCCTTGGAGGAAGGCTGCCGGGCACTGGGCTATGAGAGGCTATGTATCACCACTGTGGGTCCCAGAACCACACTTGGCCACAGAGAAGGGGAGTGAGGACAGCCAGAGGTCCCAGAGGTACCCTGCTTAGCCCAGGCCCTTGGGGAGAGTCAGACACACACCCCTCCCAGCCACCCACGGGACCTGGGCAGGGCCAAAGCTAAACTTACGTGGGTGTCGTAAATGGTCAAGGCCGCTTCATACTCGCCCTGCAAAGCCAAGTTCTGAGATAAGGGCAGAGAAGGGTACAGAGACAGGCCTGGCGTGATGGTCCTGGGGGGGGGGGGGGCAGGGATAGAGGCTAGGGGACTCTCAGGGAACACACTTCATTCCTCTTCTTCAGTTTGGGCCCTGTGTCCACACGCCCAACAGGCCTCAGCCCTGTGTGCTTCTTAGGGACAAGCCAGAGCCCCTAATTTCTCCTGGTCACTGCAGCACAGGACCCAGTGCCACCACCCTATAGCTGTTCCCACTGAGGTGAACCCTCAGTCAGGTGACCAGCCCCCTCAGTGCATCGGCTGACATGCCCTCGAGCCTGCTATCACAGAGCACAGTCCACAGGGCATCATCCCTGAACTGGCATGCAGAGACACTGACTGGCTCTTGAAGCTGGCCTGATTACACCCGTGTGGGAGGCCATGCCCCAAGTCCCAGAAAGCGAGTAGCACCCCTGCCCCAGGCCATCCCAACACGGAGGCAGAGAGATTGAGAGATAGCACAGTGGTAGAGCTTTCGCTTTGCATGCAGCCGACCCAGGACAAACCTAGCATCCCATATGGTTCCCTGAGCCTGCCAGGAGCAATTTCTGAGTACAGAGCCAGGAGTAACCCCTGAGTGCTGCTGAGGGTGGCCCAAAACCAAATCAAAACAAACAAACAAACAAAAAATAACACGGAGACAGAGAAATGTTACATCACCTTCTCGATCAGGTACAAGGCCCAGTGCCAATAGTTATGGCAGGCGAGCATGTCCGAGTCCTGCAGAGACAAGGAGAGGAGCAGAGAGCTTGGCGGCCTGGGACAAGAACCACGGCCACATAGCTCACCCTGTGGCCGGGAAGCCTGAATGCCAGGCCTGGGCTTGGTACCTTCCAATTTTGCTCTGAGCGCCCCATAAAGTCCAGGCCCGCCTGCACCTCGGCTTTCATCTCGTGGATATGGGCGACTGTATGCACCGACCACGCATCGGTAGGGTTCAGTGTCAGCGCCTGCAGTGCACAGGGAGGGGGACCCCTCAGTTAGGGTCTGCGCTTTGTGTGTGTGTGTGTGTGTGGTGGTGGTGGTGGTGGTGGTGGTGGTGGTGGTGAAGGATGGAGCGAGCAGGAGTTGAATGACCCGCCGAATGACATTGAGCCATCAGGCCAAATGACCTGCTGCAAGACATAGCTGAGGGCCACGCTGCCACTGCAGGCACTACTACAGCTGCTCAGGAGCACCTGACCTGCGTCCCCAGAGGATGGACAGGGCAGCAACTCAGGGGGTCCCTCAAGTCTCACAGTAGACAGCCCGAGTCCAGAGTCACTCCTAGCCTCATAGACACGGAGGGGAGTCCCTCCAGATGCCCTGGCCTGGCGCTACCCACCTTCCTCTCCTGGATTTCTAGGGGCAGTAGGCGCTCCTCCTACAGGAGCACCCACTGCTGAGCTCTGGCCCACAGAGCCTGTGCTGCCAGCTCAAACCTGGAGTTGGGGATTTGGCAAGAGCTGGTTGGGGCAACGCAGCCTGGCTGGGAGATGGGTAGTTGGGGAGGGCAGAGTCTGTGAACAAAACAGGTCCAAGGACAGTAGGTTCCTGGCCTGGGGTGCTGCTCAAAGCTGTGTCAAGAACAGCTTCTACCCTGGCCCTTCACCTAGGTATGTGGTGCCAGGTGAGCAAAGGTGTGAGATGAGCTTGAGCATCCACTGAGAACTCCCAGCAAGCCCATGCTGGGACATCGCAGGGCTCCCCCACTTCCCTGGGCCTCAGTTTCCTGGGGGGAAGAGGACTCTGAGGACCAAAGCTGCCGTGACATGGGACAGCCCTCACGTGGCACCGGGGCCTGGCCGGCCACCAGCTGCTGCCCACCCTGGCCCAGCTCCTGAGGGTGACACACAGCAGTGAACCCACCAGAGTGATCGGGCAGGAGGGCATGTGCTGGGCACGTGCTAGTGGGACCTTACCAGCCCCAAACCCTTTTCCACTGTCCTCTGCAGATGGGCCAGTGTCCCGGCTCCTGTCTCAGAGTCCCCTGGACGAGGAGTGGATCCAGGACCGGGTCCCCCATCCCGGGAGGAGGCTTGGCTTGCTCTGGCCACAGTGGCAAGCGGGCCTGGAGACGGTGAGTGGTCACTGACCTCCTTGGCTAGCTTTTCCGCCTGGTCATACAAGTTGGTCTCCATCAGCCCAAAGGAATAGATTCCTTTCACGTAGCTGTAGAGAGAGACATGAGCTGGCATATCCCCGTGTCACGCCTGCGCTCAGATACACAGACGTGTGCATTGACACATGGATATATACCCACAGAAACAGACATGCACACTCACTGAAACATATGTACAGATATGCACACACACATATAGACACAGAGACGCGCACACAGAAATTCTACAAAACGTGGGACTGGAGAGACAGACATGGGTTAGATGCTGTTCTCCCTCCCACCCGTGGGGAAGGCCCCTCCCCTCTGGCCCCCTATGTGAGAGGAGCAAGTCCCTTGTTCTGTGCCCTTAGTGGCCAGGCTAATCTCTCATGGGCTCTGTCCCCTCATGGTGACCCTGTGCCTGGAGCACAACCGAGAGGACAGCGTCCAGGCTTGGGGCTCCCGGGAATCAAGCTGAGGAGTCAGCCATGTATTGTGGCCACGACTGAGACAGACTGCAGCCAGATCCTGGGAAGGGCCCGGGGGTCTGGGCGGTGCCCACCTGCTCAGGGGGACGGAAGCTGTCCAGAAGGGGTAGACGCGTGCCACTGAGTCCCGCATCTGCTCCTGGTAGCCCAAATAGAAGTAGGTATCGTGGACAAACTTCAGGGCCAGCATGTCAGTGGGGTGGTCCCGAAGAATCTGCTCCCAGAACTCGCAAGCTTCTGGAAAGTTCCTGGAAAGCCAGCCCGGGTTCTAATTTCTCATGGCATGTCAGCACAAAAGGGGTTAATTCAGCTGCCTTGGGGTAAGGCAATCTCAGTGGGAGCGTGGCTGGAGCGGGAGATCAGGGCGGGGAGTGGCGGGGAGCAGAGCGGTGGGGAGCGGAGCGGTGGGGATCAGGAAACCCAAACAGGTCAGACAAGTACAAGTAGTAGCCCTGTGGGAATCAGTGTCCTGGCAAGGTCTTAGGAGGTCCCCAGAACCTGCAGGCCCTGAGCTCAGGTCACCAGGTTTTGCGGGGCCAAACCAGGAGCTAGGAAGCTCAGAGGTGCTCATAGGCCATGCTGGGGTCTGACTCAGGAGTGTTTATTCGTTTTGTTTTTTATTGGTTTGGTGGTCACACTGAGCAGTGCACAGGGGTCACTCCTGACTCTGCACTCTGGAATCACTCAGGGAGGTGCTCAGGGGACCATATGGGATCCTGGGGAATAAACCTGAATTGGCCACTTGCAAGGCAAGCACCCTAACCATTTTACTATAGCTCTGACCCCATCCAGGAGTGTTTTTTTTTTTAAATGAAAATGTTTTATTTTGTTTTTATTTGGGGAGGTGGGGTAGTTTGTTGCTGTTGTTTTTTGGTTGTTGTTTTTTTTTTGGGGGGGGGCATACCCGACCCTATAGATGCCAGGGTTCGAACCCAGGTCTGCCATGTGCAAGGCCAGCGCCCTCCCTGCCCATGGAAGGTAGTGCATCCTGTTGCTTTTTTTTTTTTTTTTTTTTGTGGTTTTTGGGTCACACCCGGCAGTGCTCAGGGGTTATTCCTGGCTCCAGGCTCAGAAATTGCTCCTGGCAGGCACAGGGAACCACATGGGGCGCCGGGATTCGAACCGATGACCTCCTGCATGAAAGGCAAACGCCTTACCTCCATGCTATCTCTCCGGCCCCCGCATCCTGTTGCTTTTGTTTTTAGTGACACAAACTAAAACCACCTCAATGTGTGAGACTGGACTGGAAAATGGGGTCTCTAAGTGGGGTCCGGCTAGCCAAGCCCTGTCTTGATGCCTGGCTCTGTAGGCAAAGTCACAGACAGGGCAGGGCATTCGGGCACCCGCTCACCCCTTGGCGAAGCTCTCCACCGCAGACACGTGCAGTCGCTCCCGAGGGGTCAGCGTCTGGCCCTGTGCTGTGGCCACCATAGTCCTCACGGCTTGCGCCAGCTCCGGGTCCATCCGCACGGAGCTCCCGGTGCCAATCAGCATGAGCCCAGTGTTGAGGACGTGACCCATGGCTGCGGGAAGAAAAGAGACGCTGCTGGGGCAGCCCAGGACTCAACCTGGCCCCACCGTGGGGTCCCTCAGAGCACCCTGCAGCCCCCCTTGCTCTGCTGTTTTCTTTTTTCTTTTGGTTTTTGGGCCACACCCGGCGTTGCTCAGGGGTTACTCCTGGCTGTCTGCTCAGAAATAGCTCCTGGCAAGCTCGGGGGACCATATGGGACACCGGGATTCGAACCAACCACCTTTGGTTCTGGATCGGCTGCTTGCAAGGCAAACACCGCTGTGCTATTTCTCCGGGCCCTCTGCTGTTTTCTGAGGGCCTGCCGGCACCTCCTTCCTCTTGGCAGGGGAACTGGGCTGGGCTCAGCCTCAGCTGCTCTGCTGTGCTCAGAGTCTGGAGGCTCAAGGGTGGGGAATCCTGAGTCAGCCCCACTGTGTGTGTGTTTGCAGAACTGAGCATCCCTGAGCCTGGGCCAAGACAGCATCCACCGACAGGCCTCTGGGCCACAGCAGAATCTGGGGTGGGGGAAAAGTCAGCCCTGCTCTGAGCCTTAAAACCAGCCCCTTCTAAGGCTCTGGGGAACTCTGGGCTCTTGGTCAAAGGGGCCCTCTCCACCCCAGCACAGCCAGACTGTGGAACCCCTGCTCTGGGTCTGGGGTGGTTCGGGCCCAAGTCCCAGGTGAGGAGGCAGAGGCGGCTGGAACCCCTGGGTGCGGGGACGGTGTGGCTTACCAAAGCCGGGATCGGCAGCCTTGATCTTGGACAGGCAGCCCTCAATGCCACCCAGGCTCTTGTCATTGGTCCATTTCACGTACTAAAATGAAATGGGGGCACAGGCTGGTGTGTGGACTGCCTAGGGGCACTTCCTCCAGGGTCCCTGTTATCATTCTGGAAGGTTCCGATTGATCTCTGGGTTGTGATTCAGAGAAACCAGCTCGTGTGTGCTCTGATAAGACTTGGTACGCACAGTCCCCAAACTGTCCTGCGGGATGATTGTTTTGGGCACTGTGTGGCCCCAACAACTGCCCAGAGGAGGCCCTGGAGGTCACAGTGGTGCCCAGAGCAGCAGCACTTGTCCAGGCCTGAGCGCAGAAGCGTCTACCAGTGGTCCTCAAACTATGGCCCGTGGGCCACATATTGTATTTGCATCTGTTTTGTTTCTTCATTGCAAAATAAGATATATGCAGTGTGCATAAGAATTCGTTCATAAGTTTTATTTTTACTAGAGTCAGACCCTCCAATGGTCCGAGGGACAGTGAACTGGCCCCTTGTTTAAAAAGTTTGAGGACCCCTGGAGCCTACACAGACAGAGGGATAGGGCTGGGACCGGGTCCGAACTGAGCTCAGGCTGCAGGTTCCACACTGAAAATCTAGAAGGAGCAGGAGGCATAGACTCGAGTGCAAATGCAGGCCAGGTACATGTAGACACATGGCACATAGGTAGGCATGTGGGTATGAAGACAGACACGTGCACACACTCATACAGACACACACAGAGACACACACAGACACAGATGATCTCATTCACACAAACACAATCGACACCTTACAGCCACACACAAATACACTCACAGACACACAGACACAGAGATACACTCACACAGACACACAGTCACTCACCCCACATGTAGTCCCATGGATTCATTCGTGCATTTTCATCCTCATCCACACAGATACATACATGCACACAAACACACATGATGCACATGGTTGAACAGGGAAAGGGGGTTTCCCCTGGCACTCAGGAATTGCGTGGAACCGTCCCCAGCTGGGGGGAGCTGATGTCACCCCAGCAGAGACTTGACCTCCCAGAGGAGAGGCATGGCCAGTCCAAGGGGTGTGCAGGGCAGGCTCAGGCTGGTGAGGAGCTCAGGGGCTCACAGCCAAGTTCCGCAATTCTAGAAGCTTCCATCCGCACCTGCTGCTCAGTTTCCACAGTGTGTGCGGGCCCAGGTAAGCCCACGATGGCCCTATGTCCGGTGCCCACCAGCAGCACTCGGAACCTGTTGTCCCACCTGGCAAAGCTGTCAGGCCTCACATCCCACACCAGAGCAGGGTTAGAAATGATGGGGATGCCATGGGGGTTCTACTTGGATAGGCCCCATGAGCCTCTTCTTGAAATGGGGGGGGGGGGCCACACACTCGACACTTTGCTTCTGCGGGCTCACTGCCATAGCCTACTCATTGCCAAGACACGGTACCCAGGAAGACGCCCAGAGCAGGGAGCTCCCCAGATGCCCAACCTGCCGACTGCGAACCTGCAAAGCTCCTCCGACCCCCAGCGGTGGCTGTGGCTGTGGCTGTGGTCCAAGGGGCTCTGTAGCCTGGCCGGTGTGTGCCAGCCCGTACCCCCGTGAGCACAGCCCCATGCCATAATACCATACCTGGGTCAGGGTGGCATCAAACAGCTTGCAGGCCTCGTTGCTGGTGGTCGAGAGCGGCAGCCCTGCGTCCTTCCAGGCCTGCACAGGGACAGACTGGGCTCAGGCAGGGGCAGGTAGCCCTCAACACACAGTGGTACACGCCCATGTGCATATACACTGGATCACACACAGAGATGCCCACAGACACACAGAGACACACGGGTGTACACATAAACACATACACACACACGTGACACCCCAGTCCCCAGCTTAGGTGGACTCTGGGCAAAGTCCCAGGATTGATTCCTTCCCTCTGAGCCCAGCGGGTGGAGGTGGGACGGGGCAGGGTGCAGGGTGCAGGTTCAGGGGAGCCCTGAGTCCCAGGCGCTGGCCGGGGCGGGTCTGCCCACCCCCTGCCCACCCCTGCCCACCCACCCAGTGTGCGTCCACCCCAGGGCGCACTCCCAAAGCTCCAGACTGCCAGCAGCCCGTGCCTGTGCCTGCTTGGTGACCCGGAGGGGCAGCAGGGGCTGGGCGCGGGGTGGTGATCACGGTCCGAGGCGGGGCAGGGGCGGCGGCCGGTGCCCACTGACCTACCTGGCAATCGCGGAGTGGTGCGGTCCCGTCCATGGCGCAAACGGTGCGATCCACTGAGGTCGGGCTCTGGTCTAGGACTTCTGGCAGGGCCGAGGCTTAGGGAAGGGGCGTGATCAAGAGATGAGGGGCGTGGCTACGCTGTGAAGGGGGCGTGGCGTCGAGGCAGGACCGCTCGGCGCAACGGCGTGGGGGCGGAGCCTTCGCTCAAAGGGCGTTGCCTCGCCTCTAGTGGGCGTGGCTTCAGGTCGGAGGGGCGGGGCTCGACGACGCTCTCTCATTGGTCGGCTCCGGACACACCCCCGGCCGCGGAGTCCCGGGTGCGGCGGCCGCCAGGGACCGTTCCCAGGGCGCTGGGGTGGAGACGGACGGTTGCACCGCGGCCCTGGGGGCTCCTGCGCGGCTTCTCCAGCAGCGCCCTGGGCCATCGGGGGTGCTCAGGATTCAGTCCTATTTCCTCTACCCCCGAATGACCTTCTGGGGGGCTCCGGGGCCTAAAGGGTCTGCTGGGGATTGAACCCCAACCTCTAAGTCACTTTTCTTTTTTCTTTTCTTTTCTTTTTTTTTTTTTTTTTTTTGCCCACACCCGGCGGTGCTCAGGGGTCACTCCTGGCTGTGTGCTCAGAAATAGCTCCTGGCAGGCACAGGAGACCATATGGGACACCGGGATTCGAACCAACCACCTTTGGTCCTGGATCGGCTGCTTGCAAGGCAAACGCCGCTGTGCTATCTCTCAGGGCCCCTAAGTCACTTTTCATGATTTGCTTTTGCTTTTCTTTTTTCTTTTTGTTTTTGTTTTTGGTCACACCCGGCAGCGCTCAGGGGTTCCTCCTAGCTCTAGGCTCAGAAATCGCTCCTGGCAAGCTAGGGGATGTCGGGATTCGAACCACCGACCTTCTGATTGCAAAGCAAATGCCCTACCTCCATGCTATCTCTCCCGCCCCTTCTTTCCTTTGTTTGGTCTTTGGTCCATAGCCAAAAGCGCTCGGGGGTTACTCCTGGTTCTGCACTCAGAAATTATTCCTGGCAGGCTTGGGGGACCCTGTGGGATTCTGGGGATCAAAGCTGGGTTGCCTGCTTGCAAGGCAAAGGCAAATGTCTACCCCCTGTGCTGTCGCTCCGGCCCCATTATTGCATATATTTTTTATTTTATTTATTGTAAAGATTGTTTTACATAAACAATTGTTATTTTAAAAGCCACTCACGATACTGGAACAACAGCACAATGGGTTAGGGCAGTTGCCTTGCATGCAGCCAACCCGTGTTTGATCCCCGGCATCCCATGTGTGTGTCCCCCACCTCCCTCCCCAACCTGCCATCATCACAGGAATCTTTTAAAGTTTGGTTACTATCAGTTGCTTTTAAACGGCCCCTGCACACATAGCTGCACCCCAAACTGTTGCCCTGGACCCAGAAATGCTTCGGAGTATTCCCACAGGATCCTGCCAATATCATCTTCTCCTCTCAAGTTCTGCCAGCACCCACAGCCTCCAGCTTCTTTATGTGCTTTGATAAAAAAAACTCCCCCAATATGGGCCGGAGTGAGAGCACAGCGGTAGAGTGTTTACCTTGCACACAGCCAACCCAGGACAGACCTAGGTTTGATCTCCGGCATCCCATATGGTCCCCCAAGTCTTCAAGGAGTGATTTCTTTTTTCTTTTTTTGTTTCTTTTGGGTCACACCTAGCAGCGCCCAGGAGTTACTCCTGGTTCTACGCTCAGAAATAACTCCTGACTGGCTCAGGGGATCATATGGGATGCCAGGGTTCAAACCACCGTCCTGCATGCAAGGCAAACACCCTATCTCCATGCTATCTTGTCTGCCCCATGACTTTCAAAGTGTTCACTTGCAAAAATTGCTCATGCGTCCAGCATGGGGCTTGAACCCACAGCCCTGACATTAAGAATCTCATGCTCTGGGGTTCGGCAGGCCTCCGCCATGCCAGAGGCCTTCTTAACCAGGCCTGGGGGTGGGGTGTGGGACTTGGGTGACCCCAGCACTCCTCTACCGCCTTGCTCCAGATCTCCAGGGCTTTCCAGGGCCACATGCCTGGGCAAGCCAGCAAGGTGGGTCCCTTGGCAGAGCTTGAAGGTACCCTAGGCTTTCCCCCATTCCCCACTCGGCTCCTTAGGGAGGGGCTGGGTGGGGGCCCTGAACTTCCAGCCTCCCAGCTTCTTGAAGCAGTCACTGGTAATCTCTTACCAGTCTATATTTTCAAAACTGCTCGGGGGCGCATTAACAGTACTCACTATCATTGAATTATGTATTTATGTATGCAGAATGTCCATTTTGTACTCTGCCCTTTTGCAGACACCTACAAAAATCATTTTTCTCTTTAACTCTCTCACCCCCTATCATTACTCCACATTTACCCTTTTTAACTTAAGTACTGTAGAGTCCTAAGTCACAGACCAAGTGGTGTCCTGGATTTAACACCCCCCCCAACTATTCCAAAAGGTATAAAAAGGACACGTATGTCTTTTCTTTTTCTTTCTTTTTTTCTTTTTTCTTTTATTTTGCCCCACCTCCCCAGCCCACGTATGTCTTTTCAGCATTTTATGTGTTTTCTTTGACGGCTATAACTCTTGCTGAATATTTTCTTATACAGTGATGATTCCCCCCTCCCCCCCTTTTTTTATCTTTTCTTCTCTTTGTGAACTGTTCAATAGGGAATTTGGTGAAAGAGTCCCTCAGTTTAATGCTTATGTTTGAACCAAGTCATGGGTATTGTTGGATGTGTTCTTATGCCCCCATATACTCTGATATCCCATGTGGCTTTATTTCTTGTTTGCATAGGCACATTAAAATGGGAAAATACTAAATATACAAATAAGTTCTTATCTAATAGAGAGGGGAACACACAAATCTTGTAGTACAATGGAACCTTACACCCTGAACATTGACATAAAGGCCTGGCACAGGCCTCAGAAGAATGGGCATTCTCCATCCACCCCTGATCTAGAGAAGACATCTACAAAACATCCAAGGTTGTCTATAACATCACCTGGAGGCAATCCACTACCAGGGAAGACCCTACTGTGGCTCTGACATCGACCTACTCAAAAGAGACTTCCCTTAACACTGAGAAGACTTAACAAGAACAATGACCTGCTTACCAGACAGAGCTTTCTGTATTGCCCCTTAATTGTGAGGTGAAACTAGAGGATACTCCACACCAGCCTGACTTCAATATAGGATGTGCAGATTCCAGGATCTTTAATACAGAAACCTGATGCCAACAATAGAGACTGTGTGTGTAAAGGAAAAGTTTCCCCTGGGTTTGCTAACTGCCCTGATCACCTACCCCCTTTCACAATTCTGGGAACTTAAGTTTTCCCTGAGTTTTCTGACTGCCCTGATCACTCACCCCCCTTCACAATTGTGGGAACTTGTAGACCCAGTTATAGTTTAACTTTCTTTCTGTTCCTACATGGTTTTAACCTGGTCATGTTAACCCTGTAAGCTTGCACCTGCACCTTGCAAAAATGTGATTGAGCAAATGCCAGATGTCATGTACTTCCTAAAACAAATCAATCTACTATACCTTTCTATTGTTTGAAATACTATATACAGCTTGTAAGCTCATGGCTCAGGGCTGGCAGTTTCTAGCTTATGCTGGATTCTAGCTCAGCCCCTGCATATGCTTGAAATAAACCCCCTGCTTTTGCATGAGACTGTGGTCTTGGTGTCTTTGAACAGCACATCATTCTCCTGGACATAACACGTGAAAAATAAAACTGTATTGGCACTACAGACCATGACTTGGATTGAATAAACTAGTTTGCCTGGAGCCTAGAATTGGTCTTATGCCAGGAAACTTCAGGGGTAGGGTCTCCTTGTATTTAGACCAAGGCTTTTCCTTTCCATGTCCCCCATATTTTGGTGGGCCTATGCAAACAATATTTGCCACTATAGCACCGTTCTTACTGTGCTCTTTTGACTCTAACCCTTAAAAAAAAACCCTTAAACTTTTGATGTTAACTTAAACTAATATGCATGTGCATGAAATACTATGCCTTCAATGTTTAAGGAGTCACATAAATCTCATGACTTTAGATTGCTTTGTGTACTGCTAAGAAATGTTATAATGTACTACAATCGGGGGACTTGTGGACAAAGTAATTGTACATGGGTTCTTCCTTATTTTTCTTAATGTTCTTTGACTATAAGTTCAATATTTAGGCATCAGCAAGGGGATTTCTTTTGAGAACTCTGTTCATGGGCGATTGTCCTTCCACTGTAACTTTACCTTCTCCTCTTTGCATCATTGTTCTCATAATTAAAAATAAAAAAAAATAAAAAAAAAGTCTCATGCTCTACCGACTGAGCTAGCCAGGCAGCTGCAGCCAAGAGCAATTTCTGAGCACAGAGCCACGAGTAAGCCCTGAGCACCACGGGGTGTGGCCCCAAACCAAACCAAACCAAAACCCTCCTCAAATACACACACCCTTAGGTGAGAGAGATACTTCAGGTTGCTTGATCCTCCTCACTGTTCCCCTGAGCACAGAGCTAAGAAGAAATAAGTCCTGAGCACCAGCAGGTGTGATCTGCCCCCCCAAATAAATCTCCCTCACCCCCATTACACACCTGATACCCAAAGCAAGTGTTAAGAGCAGATCAGGTTCTCTTCTTTAAAAGTGCTTTTTTATTTGTTTTGGTTTTGGGTCATTTTGGATCCCCTTTACTCCTTTGTTGGTTGGTTGTGTATCCAAAGAGCTCCCAGAATGAGAAATTGATTCCCATCCCCTATCCCCTTGTGGGGGGAGGTCTTGGTAATATTTATCCGCAGCAAATAATCCACACAGACAGAAGGGCAAAGGGGTAAGAAGGTCGGACGCAGAGTCCTTTGTCAGCCTACCACCAGCTCCAAAAAAAAAAAAACAACAACCTGGAGCCAGCCAGTAAATTCTGCCAAAAGACCCTGAACACCTCGCTCTCAAACTATTTATTCGGCTCTTCACAGTGCCCCTACTTGGAAGGTCAAGGTGGGACAACAGGAAAAGAATAATTTTTTTTTCTTTTTTACCACTCAAACTGCATCCTCTCCCTCTACCCCTTCCAAAGGAAGGGAAGAACAATCATCAATGGCCAAAGGCAGTCACAGAAGCAACACCTAGAGCCGGCTTCACGCTCAGGAGAGGACGCTCTGGCTCCTCCTCAAGGCTTCGGGTGCTAGAAACTTCTCTAGTTACATACTATAGAAATAATCCCTGAAAGTATAGTCTTGCAAAGAATAATCTTATGGAAATGTTTTCATATAAAACAGGTCATACCTAGCTCTGTGTTTGGGTATCACCCCGGCAGGTTCATGAAACCAGATGTCCGGGGTCAAACCTGGAGGTTATCTGTGTGCAAAGCTGTGCTATCATTTCTGTCCCCAGAGTGGCTGTCTTTTACATCAGAGATTTTGACATGGTCACAAACATGGCATGAAAATATTTGCTTTTATTTATCTAAGAAAGAGAGTAGACCTTAAAACTCGTAGGGCGATAAGCTGTGTTATCGCACTTGGAACCAGTTTCTTTCTTTGTTCATGGTCCTTGCATTGTCCAAAAGACAGCCAAAGAAAACAATATGGAAACTGGATTTTGGTCAATATTTAAAACTGTTCTGTATAAGAAAAACTACACAATGGGAGAAATATCTGCTAATTACATATTGGGAAAGCTTAGTGTAAAGAACTCACCCAACATGTGGGTAAAGTGACAAAAATATCAATTTTAAAATGAGTAAAGGGTGGGGTAGGGAGGATGGAAAGAAAAGACAGTGGTAGAGCACTTGCCTTGCGTGTGGCTGGCCCTGGGTTTGATTCCTGGCACCTCATATGATCTCAGCACTACCAGGAGTGATTCAAGGCCTGCAAATAAACACTTAAGAGTGAGAAAACAGGATAGAAAACACTAGAAAGGGAGGCTCAGGCAGCACAGATGTACAATTCGAACAGCTGGCCTCCTACCAAGCAGGACCTCAAAGATAGCTCTGGACAGCTTCTGCCTAAAAGGCAGAATGAACCTGAATTAAACTCCTGCATCTAAGCTTCAAGCGAAAGGTTTTTTGTTTTGTTTTGTTTTGGTTTGGTTTCTGGACCACACCTGGTGATGCTCAGGGGTTACTTCTAGCTATGTGCTCAGAAATTGCTCCTGGCTTGGGAGACCATATGGGATGCCGGGGGATCAAACCGCGTCTGCCCTAGGCTAGTGCGCACAAGGCAGATGCCTTACCACTTGCGCCACCACTCCGGCCCGAGAAAGTTAAAAAAAAAAAAAAAAGAATCAGTCCACTTTGTTAGTTATAAAAACACAGAAGGTGGATGGACAGGCACGGATGAATGGAGCAGAGCAGGGAGGGCTTCCATCTCTGGCATCCCATAGGGCACCCTGAGACTGCCGGGAGTGATTTCTGAGTGCAGTGCCAGGGTAGTCCCTGTGTGGCCCAAAAGCCAAAACCAAGGCAATGAACTGTCCTCCCTAAAATGGACTCGCCCTCCTCCCCTAAAATGAAGGCTTCCTCCTCCTCTCCCCCCTCTTACCTCACAACTGAGTTGTTCCTGCCCCACTGCAGAGAGTCCTGCCACGTTGGAGAAATGGGGTGTGTGTGATGGTGGGAGGGTCAGCCCATCTGCACCCCCAGGTGGGTTTAGACAGGGCAGGGCTCCACCCCTCACTCTCAGCCCCTGCCCAGGCTTTTCGGGTAACCAGTGCCCCCAATATCTGCCCCCCAGTCCCTAGTGCCTCTTGCCTCGCCCCAACCTCAGTCTGGTCCTGGGGTCCCACCTCCCAGCTTCCCTCACGGCTGGGTCCCCCGGGTCCCCGTGACCCCGGCATCCTGGACCGCACCCCCTCGTGACCTCGTGACCCCGAGGCCCCCGGTGGCGGCCGTTGGACTAGCGCCCTGTCCCAGCTGGACGGCGGAGGGCGCCATGTGGCCTGGACCTGCGCTTCTGTTCCCCAGCTTAGTCCTGGGCCTCCTCCCCGCACCCCGGACGCCCCAAGGGGCGCCGCCTGCAGCCCCCCAGCACCCGCCTGAGCCGGGGACCCCGATCCCCCCGCGGGACGGCCCGGAGGGCGTCGGAGACGGAGACCAGGTCCCCGCGCGCGCCCCGACCGCGCCCTCGCCCAGTGAGCTCGGCGCCCCGTGCGCCCTCCGTGCGCCCCTGCGCGCAGACAACGCGACCCGGAGATCCGCGGCCCTCTGGGCCAGCCGGGCCCGCCAGAAACGCGCGGCCTGCAACGTCCAGCACCTGAAGATCACCTCGGACCATGGCCCGTCCCCGCTGCAGGTGCACCGCAAGCTGGGGGTGACTCTGGACGCCAGGGTGCGCCTCGACTGCCCACAGGCCGTTGTCCACGTGGAGAAATGGCAGGTGCTGCCCGTGCAGAACACGAGGGGCCCCCACGACTGGAGCAAGTCTCTGAAGGTCAACCTGGAGTTGGGCACCAACGGGTGGATCCTCATCATCCCCAGCAACTTCTTAGCGCCCGGCACCTACGCCTTCAACTACTCTCTGAGCCTCCTGAGAGACGAACAACTTCTCCTGCAAGTGTCCGACTGCTTCTACATCACCTTCGTGCGGAACCCCCTGAGCGCCATCATCACGGGGCCCCCGACGCTGTCGGTGTCGTTCATGGGCCAGCTGGTCCTCAACGGCTCCTTGTCCTCGGACCCCGACGCCAGTGACCCTCAGGCTGGTCTGCATTTTTTCTGGTTCTGCACCATCATCCAGGGCCGTCGCCAGAATGGCCATTGTGTGCCAGGCCGGTCTCAGCTGTGGTGGGCCTCCCAGGGGCCGGTTCTGACCTTCCAGCCGGGAACCCTCAGGGGCAACAGCAGGTACCTGTTCACATTGATGGTGCAGAAGGGAAGCAGGAACGCCTCGGCTGAGAAAATCGTCCAGGTCGGGGCAGGCCCGGTCCCGATCAGCTACATCGCCTGCCTGGAAAACTGTCGCCCGTTCCCCCTGGTTTCCAACACGCTCTCTCTGTTTCTCAACTGTACCCAGTGCTCCGACCGTGACGTCTACAGATGGTCCCTCAGAAGCTCGGGACTGTTCCAAGATATTCCATTCGATTGGTCAAAGCAGACCACCACTGGGAGGAACACACCCTACCTGTCCCTGAAAGCTTTCGCTATGCAGGACCTCCCAGAAGCCACTTATCAGCTGCAGGTGCAGCTCAGCACCTGGGGTGGCCAGGAGGTTCGCCGGTGGCACATCTTCGCCATCAATCACCCCCCAGAGGTTGGCCAGTGCGTCGTGGATCCCGCCCAAGGCATCGAGCTGTTCACAGAATTTGTCGTCCGCTGCTCAGATTTCCAGGACAAGAACAGCCCCCTGACGTATAAAATTGTAGTCTTGGATCTGCACGGTTTTGGAGAGATCAGCTCCCTCAAGGAGAACCTTCTGGGAGCTATCCTGTACCTGGGTCACATGTCCACCACTCCCGCCACCTTCCTCCCCAGGGGGGACGCGGCTGATGGAGATTCTCTGACGCTCTACGCTCAGGTCTCCGACTCCCTGGGTGCCTTCTCCCAGCTGACGTTTCAGGCCACGGTGCACAAGACCACCAACACCTTCTCGTCGAAGGCTCTCCTGCAGCGTCTGTACAGTCTTACCACAGCGCCCAACTCATCCTTCATTGATTTGGTCAGCAGGAAGAACTTCCTGGCCGCCGGCTACCTGCTCTACCTGGCCACCTGTGTGCTCAATCACATGCAGGACGAGCTGGCACTGCAGGCAAACCTAGCCAGCCTCCACCTGGACCTGATCAACCTGTCATTCCTGCTGCCCCTGGTCACCATAGAGGATATCAGCCAGGTGATTGTGCTGGTCACCAAGCTGACCAAGAAGGTGGCCGAGTTCACACGGCTGGCCCAGAAACGGTTGGCCCTGAAGATCTGGCAGAACAGCCGGGCCCTGCAGCTTCACAGCACAATTAAGGGTAACCAGGTGGACATGGTGTGTACAGGTGTCCTCACCGCCCTGTCCAACCTCCTGGCCTACACCAGCTACTACGAGGTGGTGGAGGAGCCACTCTATGTCCTGCAGGGCCTGGTGGACACCGTCATGGCCAGGAAGGTGCCGGGCAATGAGACCACCGTAATGAGGAGTGCCGGCGTCAACATCTACATCCGCAAGACGCTGAGAGCAGAAATCAGCAGCCTGTGTGAGGAGTCGGCTGGGCCCTGCTTCCAGCCCATGCTGACTGAGAGCAGCGTCCAGGCGGTGCCCAGCAGCTCCCCAGTCTCCGCGATGTTCTGTGTGTTTGCCACCGACCCCTTCGCCTGGCTCACCTACCCCGAGCTCAGCTCAGTCCAGGTGGGGGGCTTCGAAGTGACTGGGACGTCGGAGAATGGGGACGAGGTGAACGTCATCCCCGACGTGGCGGATGTGTTTCTGCTACGCCGGAACCTGAGTGCTGGCCTCTTCCCCCTCACCGTGGGGCCCACGAGGAAGCCTGGGTGGTCCTCGGAGAGCTGGAGGACCACCACGGGGGCCTTCAGCTTCCAGGTGGAAGGCACCACGCGGGAGGTCCTGGTGTACATCCTGACAGAGGTGACGGTGGTTTTCACTGCCACTTTGTATGCTGGCCACCAGGTCTCTGCCGCCGCTCATGTCGCCACCTTCCTGGTGCCCCCTGACCTCCCACCCGTGGCCAACCAGAGCAGCCTCTTCGACCCGGCCTGCCCCGTGCAGTCGCCCCGGGTGCTCTGCCTGTCCCCATCCCTGCTGCAGCTGGTCACCGAGAAGAACCCTGCATCCGAGACGCACCTGGTTGTGGTGCTGCAGGCCCCACGCTTTGTCACCCACCCCAATGACCAGCTGGTGAGTGTCGCGGTGCTGCGCCTGAGCTGCCTGGACATGGACGGGGACGGCCTCGACGAGTGGCGGGAACACGCGTGCGTGCTGGGGCCCAGGACCACGTGGGCGCGGGTACACTGCGTGTGCCGGTCCAGGCTCAGCCGCTCCCGGCGCCAGTCCAACTTCATCAAGTTGGCCGGGCAGCAGCTCAAGACCCACTTCCTGACCTCGCGGGTGCTGGTGACCCCCAACTTCGTGGACCTCCGCTTCGAGGTCATCAAGACCATCCCCCAGAACCCTGTGACCCTCTTCACCATCCTCTTCATCATGCTCGTCTACGTGGTCTTCGCTTTCTGGGCCTTGCACCGTGACGAGACGGACCAGTACCTGCGGGACCACGTGGTCGTGCTTCCCGACAACGACCCGAATGACACCATGTGCTACCTCCTCACCTTCTTCACCGGCAGCCGCTGTTGTGCCGGCACCAGCGCAGACGTCTTCGTGCAGCTGCGGGGCTCCGAGGCCACCAGCGACGTGCACTGCCTGAGCCACCCTCAGATCAAGAGTCTGTACCGCGGCAGCATCAACACCTTCCTGCTGACGACGCCCACAGTCCTGGGCGACATCCAGTCCCTCCGCGTTTGGCACAACAACGAGGGCCTGGCGCCCAGCTGGTACCTGAGCAGGGTCAAGGTGGAAAGCCTCTTCAGCCGGCGCATCTGGCTCTTCTTGTGCCGCCAGTGGCTGTCAGTGGACACCGTCCTGGAAGTGACCCTCACCCCCATGCCCCCCGATGCCCCCCTGGAACGCAAGGACTATTTCCTCATCGACTACGGGCAGAGCCTGGGCACCGAACACTCTTGGTTCTCCGTCTTCGTCGGCGTGGTCAGCAACTCCTTTAACCGGCTGCAGCGGCTGTCCTGCTGCGTGGCCTCGCTGCTGTCCACGCTCGTCTGCAACATCATGTTTTTTAACCTCAACCCAGAGGGCCCCGACAACCCCACGACTCTGCACTACGTCCAGTCCATGGTCATCGGCATGCAGAGCAACCTCATCACCTTCCCGGCCCAGCTGGCCATCACCTCCTTGTTCACCTACTCTCAGAAGCGGCCGGATGCCACGTTGGAGGATGTGGAGACGCAAAAGCAGGCCGCGCCGGCCGAGCAGGGCCACTGGGAGGAGCGGCTGGAGGCCTGGTATACCCGGGAGACTGCCAAGGCACCCAAGAAGCCAGCCAGGAAGATGGTTGACAAGTCGCAGGATAAGGCAAGCCCGCCACCCCCCGAGGCCATTCCCCAGCAACAGGTATCTCAGAAACAAACACCTCAGAAACACCTCAGGTCCACACCCCAGAAACACACCAAGTCCTTGAAATCCTTGAGCAAGCCCCAGGACTCCATCCTGGCCAACAGGAACGTCAGCAACGCCAATGTCCAAGGGACGTCCCAGGATCCCAAGAGCGCAGCGGCCGCCTCCGAGGACCTGGAGCCCCCCAAGAAGAAGTTCCGGATTGTCCTGCCCACGTGGTGCGTGCTTGTCGCCTGGCTGCTAGTGTTCCTCGTCATCAGCGTCTCCTCCTTCTTTATTGTCTTCTACGGGCTGACCTACGGCTATGAGAAGTCCCTGGAGTGGCTCTTCGCTTCCTTCTGTTCCTTCTGCCAGTCCGTGCTCCTGATCCAACCAATCAAGCTCTTGCTGGCCACGGGCTACAGGACCAACCAGCCCAAGTACTGCAAGAACTTGTCATGGACCAGCAACTACCAGTACATAGAGATCAACCTGCCTGGCAGGAGCCTGAAACCGAAGGAGGCCGAGATGCTGCACCAGGACCTGGTCCAGCTGCGCCATTCTCGCATGTACCAGCCGCTTACAGCCGACGAGATCAGGATCTTCCAGCGGCGCCGGCGGCTACGGCGGCGGGCACTGCGCTTTCTCAGCTACGTGCTCATGCACCTCGTCTTCCTGGCCCTGCTTCTCACCCTGGCCGCCGTGCTGCGCCACGCTGACAGTTATGAGCACCATCGTTTCCTCCGAGACCGCTTCTCTGAGGGCCTGGACACGGTGACCAAGCTGCCCGATGTCTACCAGTGGCTCCATCGGGTGGCTCTGCCCTTGCTCCACAGTGACCAGCACCCTACCTTCTTGCCTGACAGCTCCTGCAAGATCCTGGGCCTCCCACTCCTGAGACAAGTGCGGGCAGTGCCTGGAGCCAAGCATTGCCCGGCTGCCCGGAAACTGGCGCCCAACCCAAACCAGGGGGACCTACATTGTCACCCCGAGTACGGCGTCGACCCCGAGGACGTCAGGAACTACTCGAGGACTTGGAGTGACGCCTCGGCCCTGAAGGACGAAGCATTCATGTACCGGCAGCCCACGAAGGGCTGGACCTATGCAACCGTGGGACTCCTGAACAGCTATGGCCCAGGCGGCTACGCCGTCCACTTGCACCCCAGCGAGCAGCGCTCCAACTCCACGCTGCGGCTTGTGGTGCTCCGTGCGGGCAACTGGCTGGACGAGAGGACATGGGCTGTGTTCCTGGAGCTGAGTATGCTGAGCCCCGACGCCGGCCTCCTCTGCAGCCTGTCGGTTCTGTTCGAGGCCTCACAGCTGGGGGTCGTGAACACGAGCCTCTCCCTGCACGCCTTTGCGTTGGCTGACTGGAACCCCACCACGTCTGCCGAAGTCTACCTGTACGTGGCCCTCCTCACCTTCTTTGTGGCCTACGTCGCAGATGAGGCGTTCGTCGTGTGGCATGAGCGGGCCACCTACCTGCTCAGTGCCTACAACTGCCTCAACCTGGTTCTCAAGTGCCTCTTCGCGGTGGGGATCAAGCTCTTCTTGGAGAAACACCTCCTGGCCACCCGCCTGATCCGTGCCAGCCTGGCTCACCCAGCCGAGTTCGTGCCCTTCCATGCTGTAGCTCAGGTTGACTACTCCCTGCGGGTGGTCCTGGGCTTCCTGGTTTTCCTCGCCATCCTTAAGAGCCTCCGGTATGCCCGTGTCTTCTACACCGTGCGTCTGGTACAGCGTGCCATCCAGGTGGCCATGCTGGGCATCTGCCACATGGCGCTAGTCGGGGCTGTGTTTCTGCTGGTCTATGTGGTCTTCGGCTGCCTGGTGTTCGGCCAGCACGAATGGAGCTACAGCAGCCTGGTGCGTGCCATGCAGACCACACTCACCTACTGCGTGGCGGCCTTTGGTAGCACCACTTTTCACAGCAGTCGCCTGATGGGCCTACTCTTCCTGGCTGCCTTTGTGCTGCTCATGATCTGTATCCTTGTCAACTTGTTCCAGGTCGTCATTCTGTCCACCTACAAGGCCATGAAACAGCCGGTGTTCGAGGAGCTGTCGGACGAGGCCGAGGCCGCAGCATACCTGCACCGCAAACTGCGGAAGCTGGTGGCCTTTGTGCTGTGCCAGCGCGAGGCCGAGGGCGAGGGCGAGGACTCCCTGGAGCCCAAGTTCTTCGAGGACATGGTGTACGGGCAGCCGCTGAAGACGGACCGCCGCTACCTGGGCCTGAAGACGCGAACCATGAAGGGGAAGAAGATGGTTTACCTGGTGGCTTGATCGACAGGTGTTTCCTGAGTTTTCAGACAGGGTTCTGGTTTTGGGGCTTGGCCACTGTCTTCCCTGTGGGCAGTCCCACTTGGCTCAGAAATACACCCATTCTTGTGAATGTGGAAGGGGATGTTGGGGAGATTTGGAAGGGCACAGCTTGCAGTCCTGGCAGTTCAGAGGGTTGGAGAAGACCCCCACCCCCAGATCAGGGAGGGAACACCTGGCCCCCCCAACTCTGCCAGTAGAGCATTGCCTTGTTCTGTGCTCTCATTCAATTCTACTTGGGGGGGCTCCCTTTATAGACCAAGTGCCCCCCAAGCCCCACAATGCAGCTGAACAAGGCTAGAGAGGCTGGTGGGGGGTGCCACAGTCAAACCCCAACTTTGAGCACAGTGAGGGGGTGAAATTAAGCGAAATGTGGTGCTGCTTTGGCTCTGGGCTGAGGGGGTCACTTTCAAGCATGGGGGGAGGTCTCACACTCAGCGGGTCTTTCGGGTGTTTATGGGGGTGGGTTTTGGGCAATTGAAGAGGTTGGGTGTTTGGTTTGGGTGACTCGAGGATTTATTTGGCAGCAGCACGAGGGCGAGGGTCATTCTGCTCTGGGGTGGTGATGCCTCTTCCACAGTGAAGATTAAAGGTGAAATTCCTGCAGCAGATGTGCCCTGATTCTGGGATGAAGGATGCAGCGACCAGGCGCGGAGAAGGGGCTGCAAATCTGGGTGGTGCCTCCCCGAGACACCTGGGTGGAAACTTCAGAGTCCTGAGCTGCCATAGCATGATTGGAGAAAAAAAGTCACCCCAATTTTCTGGGAAGCTGAAGCCTCTATTTCAGTCCAGGCACTAGGGGAGGCCCAAGGGTGCCAACTTCATCCCACCTTTCCTGGGAGAACAGTCTGGAGTAGGAAGGGCAGATATGGCACCTACAGGCAGAGACACATATGCAGACACACAGACAGACACAGATAGACACACATAGACAGACACATGACATGCACACAAATAAACACACAGACACACATGTAGACACAACACAGACACACAAAAGTTACCTCCACAAATCCACACATGCATAAATACACACAGTCCCACACACATGTACACGTACATGCTTCCCCATGCATGCACTTTTATATTCATTTCCTTACTCCACATTCTCACATATTTATATACTCACACGTTGCACACACGGATACTTACACCAGCCTGCACTCGCACAGTCTTTCTCACACAGACATCCACATATACACCGAGATTCTGTCCTGCTGGCTCTGTGGAGAGCATGACTCCGTTCGGGCCCTGGCCTGGTGGCAGCTTCGGCTGGGTGAGCACCAGGGCAGCATCTGGTCTTGTCTGTGCGGGAAGAGTGCAGGGCCCGCAGCCTGGACAAGGGGGTATCGGAGCTCAGGTATGGCTTGTATGGGGGAGCAGGGGTATGGCCCACCTCACTCCTGCCCTCTTGCCTTCCTTCCTTTCTTCCTCCCTCCCTCCCTTCCTTCCTTCTTTCCCTCCCTCCTTCCTTCCTTCCTTCCTTCCTTCCTTCCTCCTTCCCTTCCTCCCTTACTCCATCCTTTCTTTCTTCCGTCCTCTCCTTCCTTCCGTCCTCTCCTTCCTTCCGTCCTCTCCTTCCTTCCTTCCGTCCTCTCCTTCCTTCCTTCCTTCCTCCCTTCCTTCCTCCCTCCCTCCCTTTCCTTCCTTCCTTCCTTCCTTCCTCCCTTCCTTCCTTCCTTCCTCCCTCCCTCCCTTTCCTTCCTTCCTTCCTTCCTTCCTTCCTTCCTTCCTTCCTTCCTTCCTTCCTTCCTTCCTTCCTTCCTTCCTCCCTTCCTTCCTCCCTCCCTCCCTCCCTCCCTCCCTCCCTCCCTCCCTCCCTCCCTTCCTTCCTTCCTTCCTTCCTTCCTTCCTTCCTTCCTTCCTTCCTTCCTTCCTTCCTTCCCCTTTCTTCCTCCTCTTCTTCCCTCCATCTGTCTCTTTGTATCTCTGTCTCTCTGTCTGAGTCTCTGTCTCTGTCTGTCTGTCTCTGTGTTTTTCCTCTAGTAGCTTAGGTCACCTTGTTACAACAGTGCTAACATGATTTTCAGGACAGTGACGGCCCCAGTCCACCTTTTCCTTAGCCTCCCCTCCCCTGGGCTCCCACTTGGTCATTGGACCAACACCTTCCCCCCACCCCTGTTTGCTCAGAACCCGCAAATGAGTGTGGCCCCACCCTCAGGGCTGGGTCAGGGTCATAGGTCAGGACAATGTTCCCCAGGAGCCTCAGACCCTTTGACCTCGTCTCCTTTCCAGGAACAGATGGGGACATTCCGGGACACCCTGGAGAAGCCAAGCGGCAGGGCAGTTTGGGACAATTTGCAGGTGGAGGCCATGTGAACCCCAACCCACCAACATCTCCTGGCAGGACTTGGGTCTAAGGTGCCTTGTCGGCTTAGCGTGGGCAGTGAGGGCTGCTATTGGTTTTGTCTTTCAGCGATCTTTGTTGGGGCTTGGCAGCAGGCTCTGTCACCTGTTTGTCACTGTTTTGTCCTGTGGATTTTTTCTTTGAAACTTCTGGCAGGTGCTGGGACCATCTGAAGGGGTTGCCCTGGCCTCTGTTGCCACTGGGGGACACTTTCTGAGTGTTGGCTTAAAAAAAGATCGACTTGGAGCTGGCTAGAGTTGAGTGTGGGGGTCGAGCAATGGCCTTGCACGGAGCTGACCCTGTAGTCCCCAAGCACCACCGGGTGTGGCCCCAAAATAAAGAAATGAAAAGGAGGGACCGGAGAGGGAGAGGTGGCGTTAGAGGTAAGGGTTCTGCCTTGCAAGTGCTAGCCAAGGAAGGACTGCAGTTCGATCCCCAGGTGTCCCTTATGGTCCCCCTCCAAGCCAGGGACAATTTCTGAGCGCTTAGCCAGGAGTAACCCCTGAGCATCAAATGGGTGTGGCCCCCCCCAAAAAAGAAATGCAAAGGAGGGAGAGCGATCGTATTGTCAAGTGCTTGCTGTGCACCCAAGTTCGATCCTGGACATCCACGTGGTCCTCTGCATGTCATCAGGAGTGATTCCTGAGAGCAGAACCAGGAATAAGCCCTAGAGCACTGCCATGTGTGGCCACAAAACAAACAGAAAAAAGTGGATTTGGAGGGATGTGGGGGCCACTGAGTGCTTTTTTTCCTGGAAGAGGGCAGTAGGGGGCAAATAAGTTTGGGAGAGGCTATAGAAACTATCTAGGAGTTACTGCCTTGCTTTGTACACATTGATCCTGGTTCAATGCCCAGCACCCTAAATGGTCCCCTGAGCCCCACCAGGAGTGATCCTTGAGCATGCAGCCAGCTGTGGCCCCAGAAAACAAACACAAAAATTAATAATCAGAGGGCCAGATCAATAGCTCAGTGGGGAAGGAGTTTGCCTTGCATGCAGCTGGTCTGGGTTTAATCCTCAGCATCCTATAGAGTCCCTGGAGCACCAGCAGGAATGACCCCTGAATACAGAGCACTGCTAGGTGTGACCACACCCCCCACAGATTAATTTAAAAACCTGTTTGTAATGAGTCATTTCATTCACACAAATTCCTTTTGTGTGTGTCCTGGTGCTGTGGTTGAAACCCACGGTTCCCTACTTGCAAATCCTTGTGCTCAGCCTCTATTTTTTGTTTGTTGTCTTTGGGCCACACCCGGCAGCACACAATGCTCTTTTTAACTCCTCCCAAAGGAAACTGCATGTTACATAAACCCTAAATCCAGAGTACAAAAGATCTCAGGGCTAGAGACGCAGCTCAGAGGTAGAGAGCACAGGGGCCGGAGTGATAGCACAGCAGTAGGGCATTTATTTGCCTTGCACGTGCCTGGCACAGGACGGACCTGGGTTCAATCCCTTGCATCCCATATTGTCCCCAGAGCCTGCCAGGAGTGATTTCTGAGCGAGAAGCAGTGAGTAACCCCTATGTGCTGGTGGAGTTTTAGGAAGCTACTTCTTAATCCTTGTGGACAGCTGAAATTCAGCATCGCCCTATGTCCCCCGGGGACCCTCATTTGCTCCTTAAATACTGCGGCTTCAGTCAGTACTGTGAGTGCCGTTCACAGCACACAGATGTGTGTGGGTATCTGAGAGTCGGGGTCAAACCAAACAGGAAATGGCTAGTCAAGATAATGTAGTCTGGACAAATCCTGAAAACAAAAGATCCAATAGCACGAAAACTCTGAATTGTCCCCAAAGGATGTCACAGAAGTTGCAGAACTGAGGCCCATGTTGAGAAACAAAATCCAAGTACATGAAAGGTCTCAGAGGTACAGAAGGTAAGGTGCTTGCTTGCCTTATACGCCACCAAACTGGGTTGGACCCGGGGCTCCATATATATGGTTCCTGGAGTCCAGCCAGCTGTGATCCCTGAGCATAGATCTAGCCCAGGGTAAGGCCCCATGCACGGCTGCGTGTGGCAGTAAACCAAAAACAAACAAAAATAAGTAAATAAAAATTAAATCGTCAATTCCTGCCTGGGGTCCATGCATGCTAGGGCAGCCCAGGTCCAGGAAGTTTTTGATCTCAGTGTCACAGAGATGTGGGAACAATGCTTATCTCTCAAAGTGCCAAAGAGTGAAGCTTGTCATGCACCTCCACTAGAGGAACAGAGAGGAACAGAGGGTGTGTGTGTGTGTGTGTGTGTGTGTCCCCCTGGTCTGGGCCATGTCCCCTGATCTGATGTGTGTGTGTGTGTGTGTGTGTGTCCCTGGCCTGGGCCATGTCCCCTGATCTGATGTGTGTGTGTGTGTGTGTGTGTGTGTCCCTGGCCTGGGCCATGTCCCCTGATCTGGTGTGTGTGTGTGTGTGTGTGTGTGTCCCTGGCCTGGGCCATGTCCCCTGATCTGATGTGTGTGTGTGTGTCCCTGGCCTGGGCCATGTCCCATGATCTGATGTGTGTGTGTGTGTGTGTCCCTGGCCTGGGCCATGTCCCATGATCTGATGCTCCGTGTGTGTGTGTGTATGTGTGCGTGTGTGTGTGTGTGTGTGTGTGTGTGTGTGTGTGTGTAGAACAGCCGGTAGAACTGATTTGATGTGTGTGTGTGTGTGTGTCCCTGGCCTGGGCCATGTCTCCTGATCTGGTGCGTGCGTGCGTGCGTGTGTGTGTGTGTGTGTAGAACAGTCGCGTGCAAGCGCGACCTGGCGTCTACACCGGCGCCCGGCGCCGGGTCCCGCTCGCGGGAGCCACCGGCGAGGTCTAGGGAGGGGCGAGGCGGAAGTTGAGCCCAAGTCCCGCCCCCAGGACGCGCACGTGCAGCCGGAACGCGCCAGTGGAGAAGGCGGGGCGAGGCTCGCGCTGGGGGCGAACCACAGGGTTTGTGGGCGGGCATTGGGCCTTAACGAGAAGATGCCATTGGAAGAGAAGCGTGATTGACGTCTTTCGGGGGCGGAAAGCGCCCTTGGAGACGGGGCGTGGCTTCAGTGCTTTGGGCGAGGCCACAGGCATGTGGGCGTGAACCGGACCGGAACGCGAAAGCGTATTGGAGATGGGGCGGGGCCACGGACGTTCTGGGCGGGGCCGGAACGAGGGCGCTCATTGGTCGGAACCGCGTGGGGCGGGGCGATGGGCGGAAGTGAGTGAAGCCGCGCGGCCTGGCCTGGCACGGGGAGACCCGGTGGTGGGGCCAGAGTCCCCGGAGTCTTCGTGCCCGGACACCGCGTGCCCACAGCTGCTGCCCCGTGCAGGTGCGCCCCTCCCCGGGCACTGCGAGAGGTTTCTCAGTATTTCTATTTTTTTATTTTTTATTTATTTTTGGCTTTTGGCTCACACCCAGCTGTGCCCAGGGGTTGGCTCCTCCTGGCTCCACGTCTAGGCTCGGGAACCTTAAGGGATGCCTTATGGGATTCGAACCACTTGTCCTTCTGCATACCAGGCAAACGCCCTACCTGCCTCCATGCTATCTCTCGGGCCCCAATACCTCTCAGTGTGTCTATTTCTTGGTCTGGGGGGGGCCACGCCTGGTGATGTTGAGGGATTGATCGCTCCTGGGTCTGTGCTCAGGGCTGCTAGGATGGAACCTGGGTCTGTGCTCAGGGCTGCTCAGGGCTGGCTGCGAGGAGAGCGCCCTACCCGCTGCACTGTCTCACCAGCCTCCCCGTGGGCCAAATGATACTCACTGAGACTGCTGGACGGGTCCTTCTCTGAAAGGGCCCATCTAATGGGGCCGGAGAGATAGCATGGAGGTAAGGCATTTGCCTTTCATGCAAAAGGTCAGTGGTTCGAATCCCGGCATCCCATAGGGTTACCCGAGCCTGCCAGGAGTGATTTCTGAGCATAGAGCCAGGAGGAACCCCTGACCCCTGCTGGGTGTGACTCAAAAACAAAAACAAACAACAACAAAAAAATGTGAACATGTGAAAGGGCCCATCTCATCCAAATTGCCCAATTCCATTGTAAAATGTTGTCCCGGGGCTGGAGATGTCATTTTGTTTTGGGGCCACACCCCGGTGATGCTCTGGGGTGATTACTCCTCCTGGCTCTGCGCTCAGATATCGACTCCTAGCTCGGGGGGACCCTATGGGACGCCTGGGATTGAACTCAGGTCTCTCCTGGTCAGTCACATGCAAGGCAAATGCCCTACTGAGGAGCTATTACTCTGACCCCTGGAGATGTCATTTTGATCCCCAGCAAAGATCACTTATGGTCCCTGGAGCCTCTCGGGGAGCAAAGCCAGTGGGAACCAAACCCAGAGGACTGGAATACTCATGTCTGACCCCCCCCCCCAGGGATATATTGTTTGATTTCCAAATATTGATGGGGGCCAGGGCGATAGTGCGGTGTGGGAGGTTGCTTGCCTTGTATATAGCTAACCTGGGTTTGTTCTCGGCACCCCATAGGGCCCTCTAGCACCGCCAGGAGTGATCCCAAAGCACAGAGCCAGGAGTAAGTCCTGAGCACCACCCCATGTGGTTCAGAAACATACAAAATATTGGGAGATTTCCAGGTATCCTTTTGTTAGTGATTTTCACTTCACTTTGGGTTTTTTCTTTTCTTTTGGGGGAAGGCACACCCGGGTTACTCAGGGGTTACTCCTGGCTCTGCACTCAAATTGCTCCTGGCAGGCTTGGGGGACCATATGGGATGCCGGGAATTGAACCGGAGTCAGGGCAAATGCCCTAGTGCTCGCTGTGCTATCTCACTGGCCCACACTTTGGAATTTTTCTCTTGGAGTGGGATCTACCTTCAGAGGGAGTCTGAAGGGGTTAGGGTGAGAGTCCTGGGTTGTAGTGGGGGGATTTTTGGGGAAGAGTGTTGGGGTACAGCAGAATAGCAGTGGTGGGATCCTCCATGTGGGGCTGGCTCTGAGGGTGACGTCCCCCCTTCCAGTTTTCAGATGGCAGGTGAGGCAGACCATGGACCTCTGGGCACTTTTAAGTGTCAGCTCTGCGCCCTGACGGCACCCTACAGCTATGTGGGCCAGAAGCCCCCTGATACTCAGTCTGTCGTGTGAGTACTGGCCAGTTGGAGGCTGCCAGTGTTAGGGCCACTGGAACTTCTAGAACCTTCTAGGGTCCCCTCTCCCCACTTAGCCGAAAGACCAGCACTGGCTCCCTGTGGCCTGCAGGCAGTGGGCCCCAAGTCTGCCAGAAGGATCCCAAGGCCACCTCCTGGGATTCAGGGTGGGGACTTGGCTACTTTCTTCTGTTTCTCACCGGGATCCGGATCACTGTGTGGGGCGGGGCGGGGAGCTCAGGAACGTACCCTAGTGAGGCTGGGGACTGGGGATTCAGGGTCCTCTGAGCCCAGTCGTCTCGGGGTCTTGCCCACACACAGCCTTCTGGAGGAGAGCTACGTCATGAAGGACCCCTTCAGCCCCGACAAGCAGCATTTCCTGATCCTGGGCTCAAGATGCAGCGCCTGTGGCCGGCTGGTGTGCGTGAGTCCGGTGGGTGGCCCTGGCTGTGGATCGTGAGGAAGGGGAGGTTTTGAGAGACTGGTGGTTGGGGGGACTGGATCAGGTTGGGGTGAGGTGGCTCTGCCCCAGGTCCTGCGTTCTTGGCATCTTCTGCACCCTCTGCTCCCACCTGGGCCCTGAACACTGTCCGGCCTGGGTTGTGAGCGTGTCCCATCTCTGGCTCCCAGGACTGTAGCCTGTTCTACTGCAAGCGCTTCTGCCTCCCATGTGTCCGCGAGCACCTCAGCGCCTTCCCAGAGGAAATCCGGCAGGACCTGGAGAAAAGGAAAGCCCCCGCCAATAAGCCGCCCAGTCGACCTGGGACCTGACCGGGAGGGCTTGGTCCAACACCTGGCCCTACCCTGCCTGAATTCTGGGGTCAGGCAGGGGCGTGGAGGCCCGAACCAGCCGAGGGGGGCTCTGGTGTTCCCTATGGCAAGCGGTGCTTGGAGCCCACAGTCCCAGGACCCACCGAGAGGAGAGTGACTTGGCCCCGGGAACCAAAACCAGTGTGCAGACTTGGGGAGAAGACAGGTTTGCTGCAGGGGATTCCCTGGAGGGCTGGAGTCAGGGCAGAGGGAGGTGCTGCAGGGGTGCTAGGGGCGAAGGAGCATCTGCAGATGCTGTGGAGTGTCTGGCTAGACCTCATTGCACTTATATGTTTGTTGTGTTAGCCAGCCTTTACCCTCAACTACTGTGGCTTATCAGCCTTCACCTTCAACTATCATGGCTGTTTCTGCCTTCACCGTTAACAAAGATGGATTCCTCTCTTTTTCTTTATTTTTTTCTTTTTGAAAAAGATATATTTGAACCTTCCCTTAACTCTAATTGTACCATTAAAACGTGACTCCATCAGGCCATTCCAGTGGGTGAACTCCTTTCTTAGTGGGAGGGTTCTCTGCTCACTGACCCATGCAGTAACTGAGGGCTTGGGGCTAGGTACACTACACTCTACCCTTTAAGACGTGGGGTTGACAATCGCTTGCCTGGTTTAACGAATCTCTAGACAAGACACAACTCCTAGGTGACCTGAGCTAAGATCCGTCTACAGCAAGAACAGGAGCAGCAGTCAGATTCTTTTTTTTTGGTTTTTGGTTTTTGGGTCACACCCGGCGGTGCTCAGGGGTTACTTCTGGCTGTCTAATCAGAAATAGCTCCTGGCAGGCACAGGAGACCATATGGGACACCGGGATTTGAACCAACCACCTTAGGTCCTGGATCGGCTGCTTGCAAGGCAAACGCCGCTGTGCTATCTCTCCGGGCCCAGCAGTCAGATTCTTAGGGGATCACCATGGAGCAAATACCAGGAATTCCTGAAGCAGCCTGAGGCTACAAACTATAGTTTATGCTGGAAGGTCCAAGCAGGTAAAACTGCTCCTCATTGCTCTCGTATTTAAAAATCGACCTATTTACATCCAAGGTCAGCTTTTCCAACTCCAGTAATCTGAGGACTATGGTTTTGTACCGGACCCAGCAATGTAACACAATTCCCCAAATACCCAGTCATTGTGAGCTGAAATGAAACGCTAGTCTGGAAAGTTTTCATCCTCCCACTTCCAATAATACAAGGCCTCAGCTGCTCAACCTGCTTGGAGCCCACCAGGTTCCATCTCCCCACCACATGGTCTCTCCCGCCCTCCTTCCACTGATGCCTTGAACACTGACACTGGACATGGGGACACCCCACCTCTTGTTTCTGGGTGCTAAGTACCAAATCCAGCAGAGATATTCAAATCTTAGGATGAAGGCTCAAGTCGGCACATTTTGCACCCAGCAATGCTGACTAGGGTGTTGTTGCTTGCGGTTAAAAGGGCCACCGGCGAGCGGGCTAATGGCCCTAGTTATGCATGAGTCAGTGCTTTGGCTCTGCAGCCTGAACCCCAAGGCCAGGCACAGGCATGTTGGGGGCTCAATGGCAGTGCGGTGACTTCCTCTCCTACATGTCAAAGACCCACCTTAGCGGGAAGAATGTCTAGATGGGTGTTTTATCTTAATTCCCTTCCCCATGGACGTGCTCCTATCTCTCCAATACATGCTGCCTCCTCGCCAGCCTCTCTCTCGCTCCACCTGGTGGAAAGATCCCCGGACCCGTGTCTCTTCAGCCTGGTTTGGATTATTTCCTGCAGTGGCACTGCTCCAGACCTGCTTCCTGTGGATTACAGCGCATGTGTCTGTGTCTGTGTGAACCTGCTTTTTCTGCACCTGGGTTCTGGTGTCACCACCTTCCACCTGCAGGACCCATTCATTGGCCCTCCTGGCTTTTGCCCCCCACAACTTCTCGAAGCTACAGTGTGCCACCCATGCCCCAGTTTTTCTCTTTGGTTCTCGGAGTGCAGCCTGTTCTGATGTTCAGCTCCAGGACAGCTGCATGCCAAGGTGGGCCCTTGGAGGTGCTGGGATTCCCTTCTGCTTTTCAGGGCTGCACATGGGTGTCCTGCAGACTCGTGAAGACCCCAGTCACAGTTTGAGGGTTTCAGAAAGAGTTATCCTGGCTCAGAGCAGACCCACAGGCTGGAGGGGGGGCACCTGCCATCCCCTCGAGTCCCACCTCATAATACAACACCAGGCTCAACAGATAACTTTAAAAAATAGTTTATTTTTCCAAACCATTAAGGCAACACTGCCCCCTAAATCACCTCTTTACATTCATTAGTCCCCCAGCAGGGCCTTGCAGACTGACGCTCCCGGAAACTCGAGCATAGATGAACGACGTGACGGGCAGACCTCTCCGCAGGGGCGAAGGAAGTCCCCAGATTGTGTGGGGTTATTTTTTTATTTTTTATTTTTTTGGTTTTTGGACCACACCCGGTGACACTCAGGGGTTACTTGTAGCTATGCACTCAGAAATTACTCCTGGGGACTGGAGAGATAGCATGGAGGTAAGGCGTTTGCCTTTCATGCAGAAGGCCATTAGTTTGAATCCCGGTATCCCATATGGTTCCCTCGAGCCTGCCAGGAGCAATTTCTGAGTTTGGAGACAGGAGGAACCCCTGAGCACTGCCGGATGTGACCCAAAAACCAAAAAAAAAAAAAAAAAATCGCTCCTGGCTTGGGGGACCATATGGGATGCCGGAGGATCATTGAACCAGGTCCATCCTAGGTCAGCGCATATAAGGCAAACACCCTACCATTGCGCCACCGCTCCGGCCCAAGATTGTGTGTGTGTGTGTGTGTGTGTGTGTGTGTGTGTGTGTGTGTGTGTGTGTGTTTTAAATTAAAGTTATCAGTAGCCCTTTTCTAATTGCCAGGATAGCTCGTGGGTGCTGGACCGCACAGTAAGACTGGAGGTCGTGGACCTTTGGACCGGGGGCCACCCGCCTGAAGGCTGAGTTAAGGCTGAGATAAGGCACAGAAATAGTACAGGCTCAGGCCTAGCTCTGGGACCCTGCAGGGACCCAGGATGTTGGATGTCCTTCATGCATTGCTAGTGCCACCCGCAGGCCGTGTGCAGAGTGCAGGGACCCAGATGGAGGTCACAGCTTCATGCTTTGGGCTGGGCTCTAGGAAGAGCTCCTCAGGTCCCCTGTCTTCCCAGGACGGCCACATGTTGGCCACCTGGACAGACAGCTGGGCGGGGACCTGACGCTTCACTGAGGGTGTGGGAAAGCTTCTCTGCTAGACACGATGCCCAAGGCAGACATGTTGCATATGGGCAGAGCTGGGCTGGTGCCCATGTGCTCTAGACATGTATGTTTGTATGTGCTGTGTGGCCCGAATGCATGTACATGGTATGTTCATATATGCTGTGTTGACACATGTTACACGTGTTGTGTCCATCTGTTGTATGCCATGTCTGTGTGTCCTGACAGCCTAGTCTCCTTGATGTTTCCCAGAGGTGCTGGAGTCATGTGCAGGTCTCGGTGCTTTGGGGCATTAACACTGACAGGGACAGGGACAGAGGTGGCCAAGGTCCCGAGTATAATGGTTAGTGAGGTCAGGAGGGTCTGAGGAGGGGGGAACACGGATGTCTCCGGCATTGTTGGTGTGGCCAATGGGACCATCCGCTGAGTGTGTGGTGCCAGCCTGGGTGGCTGGGATCCCTTGAGGGACTCCCCTTCCCCCGGCATGGGGAAATTCACTTTTTGCAACATTCTCTAGTGTCAAATAAGGGGGGACCGTTTCTGTGTGACATTGAAATGGGCATTGAGGAGCTGAGGCCTGAGCTTGCCGCAGGCCCTGAGTCCTGGGCTCTAGAGTGAGTGTGAGACAGAACAGAGCTGACAAAGGCTCGAGAGAGCCCAGACCTGGCAGGGGACGAGCTGTTGATGTTGCTGGCCCTTAATTGTTTTATTTTAGGCAGGAAACACCGTGGATAGTCTGATCCCACGGAAGGCCTTGGCGGGACTCGTTACTCCCCATCTACTTATGCCCAGGAATATGGACGTCTGTCCGTACCCCGAGGGACCCTGGCCCTACTTTCTCTTGTTGGACCACGTGTGTGCAGAGGGCGACCGGCAGGGGATCCCTGGGACTCCCACTGCCACTGTTTCCCTAAGTGGAGAATTCTGGTCTCAGCCCCCACGGTCCCCTGAGGCAATCAAAGGGGGACTTGGCCCTGGAAGGCAGCCCTGTAGGTGGCCCATTCTGGTTCTCCTCCAGTAAGATGCTTGGGGCATATTCTGAGGATTCGAGGGTTCTGGAGGAACGGAGCCACAACCACGCAGAGCCCTTTTTTGCATGTGCCAGGCCAGTTGGGCCTTTGAAGGGAGCAGATGCCCCAGAGGAGCTGAGCCTGAGTATAGGTGTAGGTTCTGGCACCGTCCCCTGAGCTGCCTGCCTTCTGGGCCACCAGAAAATGGCACCTGACAGACAAAATCAGCCTCTGACACAGGCACAGTCCTACAGTCACAGCCTGACTGTCACAACCACCACAGTCCCAACAGTTAATAGATCAACAGTCACAGCCCGACAGGTATAGTCACAGTCTTACAGTCATAGTCACAGTCCCCAAGAGTCACAGCCCGACAGTCACAGTCCTCCACATTACAGTCACAGCCCTGAGTTACAGCCACTACTCCCAACAGTCACAGTCACAAGCTAACAGTCATAATTGCAGCCCTAAAGTTAGAGTCAGCCTGCAGCCACAACCACAGGCCCCAACAGTCATAGGTCAACAGCCACAGTCACAGCTCTCCACAGTTAAAATCAAGCCCTGAGAGTTACAGCCACAGCCCTGAGAGCAATGACCACAACCTGACAGTCCCAGCGACAGACCCGAGCCCCACTATCACGGCCCCAAGAGTTACAGTCTGGCCTGACAGGTGGGCTCTGACCAGAGCCGAGACTCGGCCCTTAGTCCCTAAGCCCAAAGTGTGGGACATCATTTCTGACCCCAGGGGGACCTCTGGGTCACTCCTGCCACCAGCAAGCCTCGGGGCCACCCAAGCCCTGGTGGATGAGCGGGTCCTCCCGGCTGCCCCACAGCCTTCCGAGGGGTGTCTCAGAGTGCACCCAGACAATATCAGGGCAGAGAGATGGGGGTCTCATAGGGCAGGCACCTACATGGGCGCAAGACCACATGTGGGGACTCTTAGGAACAGGCTGGAAGAGGGGGATCCCCAGGAGACGCCACCCGACTTGTCACCCTGTGAGGGGCCCTACAGGTGCCCAGGCCACCCTGCATCCCTCAGGGTGCAGCACCCTTGGTCCCTTGCTCCCAACTGTGGCTGGTGCCCCCTGGAGGGCCCCATGAGCTGACAGTGGAAGCTCTGAAATATCAGGCACTGGCCAAACAGCAGGCCAGAGAGTCGGCCTCGGGGAGAGCCCTGGGCATTTCTGGGTGGTGGGAAAGGTGGAGCAGCTGGGGACGGCAGAGGTGGGCTGGCGGGGTGTGTCTGTGACCCCAACAGTCTCTGGACAGTGGGTAGGCTTAGAGGAACCGGGCACTGTCGCCCTAGTGGAAAAACCGCATACCCTGGTCCGTGGCTGTGGAAGCTTCTAGAAGTGAGGTCGAGTCTGCAGCACCCAGGTCTTTGCCTCCCCCAAAGCCCAGTAAGAAAAATGTCCCCTAAGCTCCTACGTGAATCATCTTGAGTGTCCCAGGATTGTATGTGGCCATCTCCAGCCGTCACTGTGGTCGTCCCTGTGGCAGGGTCGCAAACAATCTCCCATTTTCACACCAGCGTTTTCTCAAGGGGTGTCAGGAAAACTTACAGTAACTGTTTTGCTTTTTTTTTTTTTTCTTTCTTTCCACCCAGAGTCTTGAATGTTCTGCTGCCACCTTTGTGTTGGGTGATCCGGAGACGTGTGTTGGGGTCACTCCTGGGACAGCTGTGGAGTGCGGCCAGCAGCGACTCTCCAAGAGGACACAATCCCCCAGACGGTGGTGGTGGGCACCAGAAGGCTGTTTCCTGATGCAGGATAGGCCACAGGACCCCAGACGCACAGGCCAAGGGGAGCACAGTAACAGATGGGCGAGATGGGGGGAGGTCGGAAAAGGCCCCAGCTCACATTTTCTGCTCACCACCGGTGCTGGTCAGAGGAGAAAAGTGTGCTGGGCAGCTGAACCCCCCTGAAGTCCAGGTGACCCCACCCCCACAATCCTGCTCCCTCGTCCCCGCTCCGGAGCTCTGGGGTCCAAAACAATAACGATGACAGTAATAATAAAGCAGCGTCTTGTGCAAGGCAGAGCAGAGCTGGCCCCGTGAACTTTGTTGCTTTGACCCCAAAAACACTGTGATGGCCCCACGCCCCTCTCTTGGGGGGTCACCATGTAAGAAGAGGAAGAGGGCGCACAAGGGGCAAGGTCTGCTTCCTGCCCGAACAGACACTGCACCCCTGAACCCTCAACCACAAGCAGCCGATCAAGTCCCGGGGAACACCTGACCCCGAAAACCCAGGGACGTGCTCCTCCGATTCATTGTCCCGTTCCTGGGGATGGCCCCACAAGGGCTATGTCTGTACTGGGAGACGGGGGTGGGGTCCCCCAAGACCCCCTGGGACTCCCAGCCCTGTGTTGAGGTGAACTCAGGGTGGCCCCTTCCCCCGGATTCTGGAAGCAGCCGCCACAGCAGAGAGTGTACGCAATAAATATCTGGCTGCTTTTGAAACACTCCCGTCCTTGTAGTCATCTAGATGGGAAGAAGGATGCTAGATTGTTTTCTTTTCTTTTTTCTTTGTTTGAAAAAAGAAAAAAATGGGAAAAGTGCTGATTAGTTTTCAGAACCCACCGTGGGGCGCGACGGTGGTCCCTGGCTATGGGAGCACAGATGCTCCAACCACCCCGAGGGACGGGGACTGCTCGTCTTCCTGCCTTCCCGAGTTCGCTGCCCTCTGCAGTGTGTGTGGATGTGTGGGTGTGTGTGTGAGGGAGGTGTTTAGTGCGTTTCCTCCGCCACAACCCTGCACTCCCGGGGCGGCGTCTCAGTACATGTCCCGGTAGATCTCCTGCAGCAGCGGGTGCAGCGCGGCGTCCGACTCGGTCTTCTTGATGACTTGCACCAGCTGCGCGTGTTCCGTGACCAGCTGCCGCAGGTCTGCCAGCTTCTGCAGGAGCTTCGGGAACAGAAAGGCGTGGTCGGGGTGGTTGCCCTGCAGGTGGCGCTGAAGCACCTGGACGATGCTTTCCTGCATCCTTTCGATGTGGCCCACGTTGAGAAGGCCTGGACGGTCTGTCCCGGGAGGAAACACAAGGAGGGTGTGAGGCTGTGTGCCGTGCAGGGGTTGGGGGCCACTGGGTGCCTGCCTGCCATGTCCCCTGGGGTCCACCCAGCTGCATGCCTGCTTGGACCCTGGTTTCCCAGCCCCAGAGAGCTCGGGCCAGGAGGGCGGATGGTGTCCTGCCCCGGAATCCCCATTCCTCATGTCAAGCTCCTTGTGCAAGTGTCCCCGCCACTGGGACACACCCCGGGCTGACTGTGGAGGGATGGAAATGCTCCCCAACATTCAGAGCCACTGTCTGTTCCCCTGATCTCCATGGAGGTGGGAGTTGGACTCCTTCACCACAGAGTGAAACAGAGCATGTGACGCCTGGTTCTTGTCTCGTCTGAGGCTCACATAAGACAGGCCTTGTGGGGTGTCATGGGCTGTCATGGGCAACTTCTAGCTGGCCGCACCAGGGAGGGGGACACTGGCAGGAGATGGAAGAGGCCGGGCAGGGTGGGAAGGACAGAACAGGACTCGCACCCTCCCCGATGTGGTCATACACGCCAGACACCAGAACACGTGTGCAGGGTGGCTCAGCAAAAGCAAATGAACGCCAGACTCCACACAGAGTGCTCCTCAGAGGCCTCCAAAATCAGGGCTAGGGCTGGCGACTAGGTGACTGAAGCTACGCCTGCATGTTTCTGGCTGAGAACAAAGGTGATGAAGGGCTGCTGTTGCTTATTGTTTAGGGAGGGGGGTGGGTTGGGCCACACCTGGTGGTGCTTGGGGTTACTCCTGGCTTTGGGTTCTGGGATCATGGTGTCATCTGCTCCAAGGATTGGGGAACCTATGGGGTGCCAGGGATCAAACCCAGGTCAGCTGTGTGTAGGCAGGTGCCCTCTCCGCTGTGCTGGCTCTTGGGCCCCGTGAACAGATGATTAAGCAGAAGCAGGAAAGAGTGGATTTTTCACGCCCTCCTGCCCCTGTCCCGGATGCCTCCTGGCTAGCCCGCCCTGGCCCACTGTTCCCTGTCCTGCTGTCCCACTGTCCTGTGATCAAACTGAGTTCCCGCCCGTGCGCTGCGGACAGTGACAGATGCTAGGGTACAGCCCAGCCCTCTGTCCTTCCTTGGTGACACTGCCCAGCGAGACAGGACCATAACGGGGCCAGCGGGGGGCAGTCTGGGCTGGTCTCCCCAAGGTCAGCTGAGTCTACAGTGGAGGGTGACCTTCTGGGAGCCAGGCAGCCTATTTAAGGAACGTGACCCGGGCCAAGAATGTGGGGTGTCTGTGCCAGCAGTGCTGTAGGGACGCAGGACGCCCCGCCCTGATTGCTCTCCTGCGGCCTGGCAGACTCACCCACGGGACAGTGTGTGCGTGCGTGCGTGTGTGTGTGTGTGTGTGTGTGTGTGTGTGTGTGCATGTAAGAGAGAGAGAGAGAGAAAGTGGGCAGAGGCTCCAGCAACAGAGACCTGGGCACAGTGAGTAGGTGACACTCACGCCACAATAGGGGCCATATGACATGATGGCATGACACAACCACATGACACAACCACATGGCATAGTAGGAAACACAACAGTGCAACTCAACCACATGACACAATTGCATTGCACAACACAACCTTGCGACACAACCATGTGATACAATGTCATGACACAAACCACATGGCAGAACCACAGAACACAACCACATACACAACCGTGTGACAACCACACGGCACAATTGCAGGAAACAACCACACCACACAAACGTATGACACAGCCACACAACGCAACCACAAATCATGTGACACAACCACACAATACAAACACAAGACTGAACCATGTAACAACCGTAAGACACAACCACATGGCACACATGGGCACAACACAACACACAACCACACAATCATGTAACACAACCGCAGGACACAAACCATATGACACACCACACAATGCAGCAATGTGATGCAACCAGGCGACAACAACATGACACAACCACAGGATACAACCACATGACACAACCACGCGACAAGACAAGCAGAGAATGACAGCGTGACTCTGGAAGTCTCCACGACCGTGGTGCCCACACACCCACTCTGTGCCCACCAGCTCACCCCCGCAGCAGATGATGGCAGCCACGAAGAGTGCGATGTCGCTGTCGTCCAGCTCCAGCGCGTTGAACTTCATGGCAAAGTCGAACTTGGGCTCCATGATGTCGCAGAAGGGCTTCCGAAGGCTCTTGAGAAACTCCCGAGTGATGAAGCCGCTGCCGTAGGCCACCAGCATGCCGTCCTTGTTCATGACGGACGACAGCATGGCGAAGATGGCCTCGTACACGCCGTACTTGAGCAGCGTCACCTGGTCGTTGAGGTCCAGGCCTGCGAAGCCCGGGATGGCCTTGGCAAACTCTGTGAGCTCGGTGACCGTCTCCACCGACGTGCACTGGCAGCAGTGGAAGATCCGAACCTCCGCCTCCTTGTTCTGGATCCCGTTGGCCACCAGCTTGGCCACCAGGGTCTTCTCGGCCATGCACAGCGTCTCCATGTCGTGGATGACAAAGGGCTGAGGGGAAGAGGCAGAAGTAGGTCAGGGCATGGCCTGGATGTGCCCTGGCGGCTGCTCCTCCTCACTTGTGAACCCTTTGGGGTGGTCCAGGGACCGGGCCCCCGCTGGGGAGGGAGGCCCCAACTGTTCTTTCTGTAAGAGGTGCCACGTCCTAGCGAGAGCAAAGCAGGGAGGATGTTTGCCTTGCATGCAGCCAGTCTGGGTTTAATTCTGGCATTCCAATAGGGTTCCCTGAGTCTGCCAAGAGTAATTTCTGAGCACAGAGCTAGGAGTAACTTCTGATCACACAGTTGGGTGTGGCCCAAAAGCAAACAAAGAGAAAGAGACCCCTGGCCTTGCTGGGTCCCTGTCCAGAACATCAGCCAAGATCCTCACTAAGGGTGGCCAGAGTGAGAGTACAGCAGGGAGGACACTGACCTGGCACGTGGCCAACCCTGGGTGGGTTGGTTGATCCCTGGCACCCCGTATGGTTTCCTAGGCCCTGAGCACAGAGCCAGGAGTCAGCCCTGAGAACCATGGGGATTGCCTCCCCCAAACCAAAACAAACACCAAGTTGGGATTCAAAAAAAAAAATCCATGTTCCCGGAACATGGCACGTCAGGAGCCTGAATTCTGGGCGATTCCTCACAGCAGCTAAACTATCGTGACTGCTAAGGGCTTTCTGGAAACTCAGGCCCAGAACACAGGGTTCCCGAGCAGAGCCCCATTCCTAGGTGAGGTTTAGGGGGCTCGAGGGGCAGCAGCAGCAACAGCCTCAGGAGGGGAGTCTCCACCCTATGGCTCCGACCAACAGCTCCCCTCAGGAGCCCTGGGGACAAGCAGGTGGACACCCACCGGGTTGTTAGTGGTCTTGCCGGCCAGGATGACGCGGGCCTTGACCTTGTTCATGTTGAAGCTCTTCAGGTAGGCCTCGTGGATGCGCTTCGCCAGGCTCCGGAGGTCGGCGGAGTCCGCGTCCTCAGCCACCTGCTCGCACGTCAGGATCTCAGCCTTCAGCTTTGCTTTCTCAGACCGAGGCATCCGGCCGAAGCGGATGGCTGCAAGGGGTGGGGGGTGGGGGACAGCGGGGAATGATGGGGGACATGGGAAGTGGAGGTGAGCCCCAGCCACAGACACCTGGATGCCCTGCCAGGCCTTCCCCTGCCGCTCATTCTGGGTGGCTCCTCTGGGGGAAAATCTGATTCACAATGTTCTAGAAACTTCTAGAAATGTTCTACGAAGTTTGAAATTGGGCCACTCTCCTCTCCCTGGGCCCCTTCAGCTGCAGAGCCAGGAAAGAAATTCTCTTTTCCTCCCAGGCCAACATGCCCCGTGAACATGCCTCGAAGTGAACTTGGGCTTCCTCAGGGCACCTTCGAACGAGGATGCTGGGGACAGAGTGAGAACAGAGCACCTGCCCTGCACGCGGCTGCCCCCGGTTCAATCCCCGGCACCCAATACAGTTTCTGGAGTACCACCAGTGGAGCACAGAGCCAAGTCTCAGCCCTGAGCACAGCAATGTGTGGCCCGAAACCAAGCCATTAAAAAGAAAAGTCTCAGCTAGTTCCAGCATGCGGAGCAGGGAGGGGCGCAGAGAGGGCCGTGACCTGGGGGCCACCTCCTCCCCACCTACCGTTATGGGACATCCCGACCGAGAGGCACTTGTGGAAGCGGCAGTACTGGCACTTGTTCCGGCTCTTCTTCTGGATCTTGCAGCTGCGCTCACACTTGTCATAGACCAGCTTTAGCCGGATGGTGCGCCGGAAGAAGCCCTGTGGGCACAAGCACTTACGCTCAGACTCACAGCAACTCACACTAACACACTCATACAAACTCACACTCATACATAGTCATGCAAACATATATTCACTCAGACACTCAATCGTATATTCACACTCATACATATTCCCTCACCACATTCATACACACACACACACAACATACACACACACAAATTCACACTGATAAGAATTCAGACATGCATAATCACACCCAGACAAACCACACACATATACATTCACACAAAGCATGCATGCTTGCAATGCACACGCACTCACACTTGTACACACTCATACACACACTCTCACACACATTCGCACCCCCTCAGCAGACCAAACACGATGTCCGGAAGTGTTTGTGTCCAGCCGGCCACCTGCACCCAACTCGGGTCCTTCCCTTCCAAAAATCATTTCTTGGTGCGACCAGCCTGGGATTCCCCGAACGAAGAGCCTGGTTGGTGCCCCAGACACCCCCGTACCTTGCAGCCTTCACACGCATGCACCCCGTAGTGGTAACCCGATGCTCTGTCCCCACAGATCCTGCACTCGATGCTGAGGGCCACGCTGGCTGGCTCCTCCGTGCTCCCAGGAACCGCCGGGTACGTGACAGAAGAGGGGCTGGAGGCCGGCGAGAGGGTGTCTGAGGCCAACAGGGGATGTGTCAGTATCTGGTACCCTCCGTGCGGGGTTGGGTGTCAGGGAGACATGACATGGGGTGACAGTCCAGCTGAGCCACTGACCAGGGTCCTCCTGCTCTGTTCCTGCTGCTCTCCCCAAGCCTGGTCTCACCCAACTGTCTCAACGGGCCCACTTGGACTCAGCCCCCACACCAAACTCTGTTCCCTCCCTTCACTTCTGGTGGCGCTTCCGCCTTGTTGCTCCCCCAGGGCATCCCGTGGTGGCCACAACCCCTAGCAGGACCCTAGAGGCAGGAGCCGGGCAGCCTGCAGTGCCAGCTGGGCTGGAGGAGCCGGGCCCCTCACCTGTGATGATGGAGGCCTCGGACCCGGGGCCATTCCCGAGGTATGTGTACTCAGCCAGGCCAAAGCTGCCCTCACTGTCCTCGCCGACGCCCACGGGCACGTCCTGGATGTCACCCACCTCACGAAGAAAGTCCTCGGACAGCGGGCTTGCCAGCTCGGCCGCCTCCAGGGGCGACAGTGGGCTCAGTGGGCTCTGCGTGTCCCATCATGGTGCCAGGACCAGGTGCCCACCTGTGAGGGAGACAGCGGTCTGAGAAGGTGCCCATCAGTACGGGTGCCCCTGCCCAGCATCCCAGAGGCCACATCCGCTGCCAGTGTGAGGCTTGGTGGGGAAAGGGTGGTCACGGCGGGGCAGTGGGGGGGCAGTGCCATCTCCTGAGTGGGTGGACCCCCATCAACTCTGGACGGTGGCACCCAGTGGGGAGACAGTGTGTTGTGTATGTAAACATTTCCATGGGATTATTATGTTACTGATCCTACCCTGATCGGTGATTGTGCCCTACCCTAGGGTGTGAACTGGCATTCTGCTCCCACCCTAGGGTGGTACCTGATTCTGATGTATAAAAGCAAGGGTCTGTGGAAGGTGGGGGCTCTTCGGGGGTTGATGCTGGGGCTTTTGCTTCAGCCTTATCCACTGAATAAAGCTGATATCTCCTGAAGCCTGACTGTCTGTGAGTTTTCTACCCGCGGCATTCACCTGGGAACCGCCGGCTGAACTCGGTGACAGACGCATGGTCCAAACTGGAGGAGAAAGATCTCATCCTCCATCCCTCCATCAGTTAGCCCCATCAAGGGCTGAATTGCAACACAGTGGACATGGCAGAGGGTCCATGGACACCAGGACACCGGGGGAGGGGCTAGCCTTTGGGTTGCAGCCGGGATGTAGACGCCTAGGGGTGGTGTTGTGCGTGAGTGACAGTACATGTGTGTTTGTGTGAGTGCACGTATGCATGAGTGTGTGAATGTGTGTGTGTGTATGGGTGTATGTGAGTGTGTGAAAGTATTTGCACATGAGCCTATGCGTGTGCATTTGAACGCGTGGGAGTCTGTTTCTGAGTGTATTTGTGTGCGCATGTGTGAGTGATTGTGTCTAGGTGTGCAAGAAGATGTGTGTGCTGTATGGGATTATGTGTGGGTGTGAATGAGTGTGCGAGTGTGCATAAGGGAGCATGGATATGCGTGCACGGGTGTGCATCCATGAGCGTGTGTGCGCACGGGTGTGCATCCATGAGCGTGTGTGCGTGTGTCCCAACACTAGAGCCAACATCCTCAGTGCATCCCCACTGACATCTCTTGGTCAGAGACTTGGAGATGTTCTGTTGACATCATCAACAGGATGCTCCTTCGTGGACTAAGAAACGAGGAGAAAACCCGCAGGACACCCCATGAGGGTGCAGGGAGAGTCTGTGGGTGTCCCCAGGCGGGCCCGACCCTGGAGAGTCCCCTGGGGGCCGGTCCTCTCCTTGTCTCTGACCCCACAGTGCCCGAGGCCACCGCAAAGTAGGTGAAGGTGTGTGCCAGCTCCCCAGGGCTTGGCAGGGCAGGCACCTGGCCGCCTGGGCGACACCCAGTTTTGCGGCCAGATTATCTTGGACTGGTTAGGAGGCCTGGATCATGGCTGGAGTTGTCACTCCTGCAGGACACCGTTGAGGGGGACAGGTGACCGGGCACATGAGCCATGAGTGGCGCTCACGCCCCCTCCCCCGACTCAGGCTCCGACCCTCTGTGCTGTGTGACCTCAGGGTGTCCGAGGGTCCCAGGGCTTGGTTGGGGCCTCTGGCTCGGGACCGGCTGGCTCTGCCCAAGCTGCCATGTTCCCCGCAGCTGTCCACGGCCCTTGTGCTCACTGGCACCAATAGTCCCCAGAGATCAGTGCCATCGCCCCTCAGACACAAGAGCCTGGGAGGGCAAAGGACAAAGGGCACAGACTGGGGAACTCACAGGCACATCCTGGACAGCAAACTTGCTGCCTGCACACATCACACGGGGTCACATGTTCACACACAGGCACGTGAGTTCATAGACAGACATGGGCTCACACACGCAAATGGGCTAACACACGGGCTCATATATAGACATGAGCTATGTCACACATGCACATGGACTCACACACAGACATGGCCTCACACACACACAAATGGGCTCTCACAAAGACATACAGGGGCTCACACATACATATGAAATCACACAGGCTCAAACATGGACTCACACACATTCACATGGCCTCACATACAGGCACGGTCTCACATATACATGGGCTCACACACATTGGCTCACACCTGCATACACCTGCGCTATCACACACGGGCTCGTACGCAGACACGAGCTCACAAGCTCACACAACCTCACACATGCACACAGGCTCACAATAGACATGGCCGCACGTACACACATGGGCTCACACACACATGGGCTCACACATGCACAAGGGATCATACACAGAGACTCAGACACGGGGATCACACAGAGACATGGTCCCATGAAACCTCATCCCTCCATTCTTCCTAGGTAACTTGACCTTACCTGCAAGACCCCGCCCATTTCCTGGGAGGGGTCTTTGAAAAGGTAGATAAGGCCTTTGACCCAGGGGATTAGGGCTCTTTTGGTCTTTGGCCAGCATGGAGGTCAAAGGGAAGATGGCTGAAAGGAGTTAAGATGCAGGGCTAGCGAAGAATGGCTGAATGCTTAAAAGGTTATGACAGAGGCCACACATGTGGTGGATAGGGCATGAATAAAGTTGATGCTTCCAGATGCCTGTCTCTGGATGAGTCTGATTCCGCCGTTCACCTAAATCTGGGACCCACTAGCTGAATGGGGGTTGCGGAGCCACGTGGCCTGGGATGGCAGGGAAAAATCCCTCCATCCATCCACCTCCATCCAGTTCCATCGTTAATTATTTAATTCAACAGTCCCATACACATGGTTTCACACATACATGGGCTAACACACATGCACATGGGATCGCACAGAGATTCAGACACAGGCTGACACATGCACATGGGCTCACACACATGGGCTCACTTGCTCTCTTTGGCACATCTCTGCCAGCAGTGCTCACAGCGCAGCAAGCCCCGAAGCCCACAGACGTGTGCGTACGAGTGAAGGGGCCCAGCAAGCAGCCTCCCCCGATGGTTGGGAAGCTCCTGTGGTCCCACCATCCCCTCAGGGTCTCTGGCTTCCGAGGCCCCCACCCCCGTAGGACACTTCAGAGCCCTGCAGTGGGTGCCGGGCACTCGTCTACTCTGCTTGGGGATCACATGAATCGGGGTTCCCATTTGGGGCTGCTGAGGCCCAGGGCTGCCTCCCTGCCCCCGCTGGCATCATCCTGTCACCGCTCAGGGACAGGCATCACGGTCAGAGCCTCAGGGCCTTGTCTCGGCAGCAGGGCTGCTTGCTCAGATGAGGGAAGGCCAGATTAGCAGCCCAAACTCTGCAAGCCCACAGAGGCAGGGGGGGCAGGAAGGTTCTGGAAGGAGTGGGCACTCCTGGGCTGAGTTTGAAAAGGTGACTGGAGTGATGCAGGGGGCCTGGGGGGAGGGCGAGGCCTGATGCCCTGACTTTTCAGTTCACTGGTGCCACTTCCCCTCCCCCTGCTGATCCTCCCAGTTTTGAGGGATGGCCTTTGTCACCCCTGTCTTCCTCAGGAGCACTTGCTCTGGAGAGCCCCGCAGAGGCTGCCCCTCCGGTGGGTATGAACCAGGCCCCCGGGGAGCACTTTTCAGAGAGCACAGCATGAAGGAGTCTGCCAGCGGATGGAATCTGGCAGTGCCAATCTTGGTGTGGGTCAGGGGAGGGCGGACTTTGCCCATAATCAACCGTGAACCCTGATCCTGCCACGCAGGAGGGTGAGAAGATAAGGGGGGGCAGGTGGGATCTGGGGTGAAGGGCGGTGGGCAGAGCCCAGTGGGAGGAGGATGAGGCCTGGCACCTGGTGCAGCGTTCAGGAGGAACGGAGGGGGCTAGGCTGGTGTTGGCAGTACCAGGGGAGGGTTGAGGGCGCCTTGAGGGCACAGATGAGCCTGGTACCCAGGTGCCCAGCAGCCACTGCACCAGCATCAGAGTCCTGAGGGCTGTGTGTGACCTTGAACTTGAATCTAGGGGGAGCCAAGATTAGTGGCTGCACGAGTGGCTGTGGGCAGAGGAGACCTTCTTGGGAATCCCTGGTCCATGGGGGCCTGACCTGGTACACCCCCTTGTTGATGTTATGACAGTTGGACTTGGACACACCCATGGACATACCTCTGAGCACACCTCTTGTCACACTGGGATAAAAAGATAAACTTGGGGGCTGGAGAGATAGCATAGTGGTAGAACATTTGTCTTGCATGCAGCCGACCCAGGACAGACTGTGGTTCGAATCCCATATGGACCCCGGGCCTGCCAGGAGTGATTCTGAGCTCAGAGCCAGGAGTAACTCCTGAGTGCCTCTGGATGCAGTCCAAACTACCAAAACCAAAACCAAAAAAAGATAAATGTGGACCTATTGGAGGGGGCCCCAGGGTAGTGACCAGAGCAGTACCTGCCAGTCTGTGAGATGCTGCCTGCTATGTATCTATCCCTCTATTTCTCTTTCTCAAACCCATGTCTACAGGCCTACCCCGGCCACCTCTGGCTGGCCAATTTTGATCTCTCTTTCTGAAATCCTGGGGTGGCAGACATCAGACTACTTGAGGGAATAAAAAGAGCACTTGGTTTCTTTTTTTTTTTTTTCTTTTTTTTTTGGTTTTTCGGGCAACACCCGTTTGATGCTCAGGGGTTACTCCTGGCTAAGTGCTCAGAAATCGCCCCTGGCTTGGGGGACCATATGGGATGCCGGGGGAATCAAACCTCGGCCCTTCCTTGGCTAGCACTTGCCAGGCAGACACCTTACCTCTAGTGCCACCTCACTGGCCCCGAGCACTTGGTTTCTACTTCTCTTCCTCTTCCTCTCTCCCTCCCCGGACTCCCCAGATGGCTACAAGTTAGCATCCCTGGGTGGGCACAAGGCCCCACCTGCCACCTGGCCCCCAGGCCCCTGCGAGCCTTGCAGCACCCACCCTGACAGCTTTGGGCCCTTGCAGAACTGCAAAGCATTCTGTACCCCCTTTTCCAAGCACAGTTCCTTCCACTCCCCTGTGGCCCAACAGAGCGGGATCACCCTGGGGCAGATGGCAGGGCAGCAGGGAGTCCCTCTCACAGCCAGAACACGGGTCCTGCCCAGAACAGACGGAGGTGCTGGTTCCCCCAAGGCAGAGGCAAGAGAGCCAGCCCCCGGCAGGACAGGGTGTTGGGGCACATGGAGCTGTGTTCCCGAGTGTTGCCCATGTAAACAGGCAGGCCCCATCACTGACCACAGATGAACCGGACACAGATGGTGCCTGGGACTCAGCACCACACAGCAGCCAAAGCGGCCGCCCCCCCAGCATCCAGGACTGGAGCTCTGGCCATGGTCTTCCATGGGGACCAGCTGCTCTCCCGGAAAATGCAGACGGGGCTGGAGATGTGATTTCTCCCATTCTGGTGCATGATCTAGGCCCTATGCTGAATTTCTCCACCATGGCCATAAGGCAAGAAGCATAAAAGATGTCGCAGGGAAGGAACAAGCTTGACTGTCCTTACTGTGCAAGCTGGTGACTGTGGCCCAGCCTGGGGGACAGCACGGTTCTGTCTGCAAACTCAGCCTGCAGAATCTGCCCTGCACTGACCTACTCTGCCAGAGAGGGCTGTGCGTCTCCGGGGCTGGGCAGGTCCACCCTCTACACGGGGCTGAAGGCAGCTCCATGCTGGCACCTGGCTTGGTGGGCACAGTCAGAATTTATGAAAAGATGGGGGTTCCCCCAAGGTTGAGATTAACAAACAAGCAGCACGTGGGGCCAGAGACCAGCCTGGGGATGCCAACACTGACTGTGCACCCGGCCCTGCCTGGGACAAGGTCCGCCACAGACCCTGGCGACAGGGACCCTGTTCCCAGCAAATGGCACCAAAGCAACCAGCACCTGTAGTAGAAGAAAATGGACCCCCAAGATGCCCATGACATGGGGAGTCAGGACAGGAGGTGGCTGAATGCAGAGTGAGGCCATGGCTCACATTAACATACATGCACACAAACACACATGTGTACTAGCAGCCCACACAACACATGCACACAGTGCATGCATATATGCACACAAATACATGCACACACATGTATCCAAGCATAGGAACAAATGGAAAGAAGTCCAGACTCTAGCTGAGTGAGCCACTCATGAGCTTAAGTAGAAATGAGAGCAGAAGAAAATAAGGACAACCAGACACGGGACTGTCCATGAAAGGCTCTGGCCTAGGAAGGGGCCAGAAGAAAGGGTGTGTGTGTGGGGGGGGCTCTGCTGAGCTCCAGGTTCACACATACAGGCCTGGACTAGAACTACACTATGAAACGGTCCCAAAGGACAGCTGGGAGCACCTCCCAGGCACCATGGATGGAGGAGGAGGGAGAAGAAGGGAGAGGAGGAAGGGGAGGTTGGGGGAAAAGATGGGAGGAAAAGAAGGAGGCGGGGGGGATGAAGGACACCTCCAGGGAACCAACCCCCTTGCCCAGGGCAGGGGTCCAGGTGGAAGGAATACTGTGCGAAGGTGGCGCTGACCTGCAGGGCCAGGGCTGGCACCCTGAACAGGCACCCCCAAGGTGGGCACCCTGGGTAGGCACTGTCTCGTGGCCTTGCAGGTTGAGTTGCGGAGGAGGCTCGGGCAGCAGTGCTCGGGGGTACAGGGGGAGTCTTGATGGCCATGGGGAGCATGGGGGCGTCTAATGGGCCTGTGGCAGATCTGCCCAGATACCTCAAGAAGTGGCGGCAACAGGGCCCCCAGCATGGTGGGAGGGCCCCAAACCCGACGCACGGGCGTTCCCCTCCCTTTCTCTCTTCCCTCCCTCCCTTCTTCCAGTGAGGCCCTGTGTGCAGATGTGAGTCTGGCCTGGCTGCCCTGAAGCTTGGAGGCCCTGGGGGCAGCTAGAGCTCTTCTGGGGGCCCCAGGAGCCTGAGTCCTGCCAGGCCACCTCACCTGCTGTCTGCATCTCAGACCTCTGCTGGGCCTCACAATGGGCCCTTTTCCTCTGTTCTCCCCAGTCCCCCCACACCTGCAAGTCCATCCCTGAGGGCAGCCTAGCTCCGCCCCAAGGCACACACGTACTCATGTGTCCGCACACATGTTCACATAGTTATTTGCACTCACACACATGGCCACGCATGCTTGTACACACACGCGCGCACGCACACACTCGAGGGGCCGTGGAAGCACCCTCTCCTCCTACATCCACCCCCTCAGGGGCACCCTCTTGCACACCCATGGCTGGGTGTGCCACTAGGCTCTCCTACCTGGCCACCTTCTATAAATATTGACCCAACAGAGCTGGCACGGACACCCCAGTCTACATGCGGTTTTCCTCTTAGGCAACAGGAAACCAGCCTCAAACCAAACCAACCACCCCCCTCAGCCCCCTGAGCCAATGAACCTGAGAAAGGCATCTGCACAGAGGTGCCTGCAACATGCCATGGCCCAGCGTCACGTGCCCTGCCAGCTCGTTGGCCCGGTGGCACGTAAGGACTCAGGGGCGGTGAGCAAACCCTGGTGGAAAAGCGTTGCTTCTCTGAGCACATCAGGGAACCCCAGGGGAGCAGAGAGTCCATGAATTCCCACTTCCAGGTGGGGTCCCAGAGGTCTGTCCACAGGCACCTTGAGCCCCAAGCACCCGGCAGTGCTTCCCGAGCCCCCTCCAGCACCACCTCCCTGCATGGCCAGCTGCCCGCCCCACACTAACCGTCAGCACAAGCATGGTGCAAACTCTCTGCTCCCTGGGGCGGCATCACACGTCCCTCAAGGGTTCCCAGGTTTTCTGAGTAAAGGTCAAACCTTCCTTTTCAAGATTCGTATTCCTTAGGTGTACACCCTTGTCAGTTTTGGTTCTCGCTTGATTCGGTTTGGGCTTCGCCGGGTGGTGCTCAGGGATCACTTCTGGTGGTGCTCGTAGGCCCCATCTGGGCTGCTGAGGGTCAAGCCAGAGCTGATGGGGTGCAAAGCCAGCAGCTTATCTCCTGCACCGATGACCCGGCCCCTCGTACGCATCTTTTGATGAGAAAAGGCTCCTTTTGATAAAAATCCAACTTACTCAGCTTTTTCCTTTGAGGCGGCGTTTTTATGAATCACATTGAGGAAATCTCTGACGAAACCCAAAGTACTGGCATTCTTTGTTTTATTTTTTTTCCCCTAGCGGTCTCATGGGTCTGACTCTTACAGCTAGGTTGCCCCCTCACTCCCTCATTTTTCATGACTTGATACAAATTTACTGTGGTGAGAGGCAAGTGCTGGTCTGTTTTTCTGGCTGTGTTTGGTTGAAAATCGGCTTGCCCAGGTTTGGTGAGATCTGGTGTGAAGTCTGGTACACTGTGAAAAGATTCGGTGGTTTCTGACGCAATTTGGTAAGATCTGGTGAGGTCTGGATAAATTTGGTCCTATGTGGTAAAGTCAGTTGAGATCTGGTAAGTTCTGGTGCCATTTGGTAAGATCTGGTGGGGTTCTGGTGAGATTTGATAAAGTCTGGTTTGGGTGCCGCTTTTGAACTTGTGATTCTGTCCCTGTGCCAACATGCCCGTGCCCACATCCACTTCCGGCTGGCCTCATGAGCACGAACTCAGGAGAACCTCAGAGTCAACTCTGTTCCCCTTTGACGAGATTGCTTCTCACCTAGAAACTCCTCAAGCAGCTGCAGAACCAGCCTGCTAAGTTCTGTGCAGGGCCTTGCCTTTGGTGGGGTTTGATTTCGGGGATCCTCTGATCACTTGCGTGACTTGGGTTGATGGGCCCCTCTGGAACCTGCTTCTTCAGGAGAGGAACATCTGACCCGGCTGGCGTGTGGTGCCACACAGCCCTGCCTCTTCTCCCGGCACCTGACACTGGTGTTAACGCTTGATTTCTTCAGAAACGCCTCACCTGGTGCTCCCGGAACGGAGCCAGCTCTGGGACAAAGAGGCCCTTCATCGCTCATGGCTTTGCTGTCTCTGCCTTGCCACTCTCTCTTCCGAGATGGCGTTCTTGTCTGAGGCTTTGTGCATAGGACTCTCAAGCAGTGCTCAGAGGGACAGAGGCCGGCCCCAGCAACTCTCAACCACCCCCGCAGGGTGGCTCAATGCTTAGGCTTGAGTCCATGGCACTGTCCAGGCCAGCATCGTGTGGTTCCCCAGAGCCACTGTAGAGATATTGGGTCAGGGGTCAGGGGCCAGAGGTCAGGGGGCAGCTGGCGGTGCCAGGGATCAAAATCAGGCCCTGCCTTGTGGATGCAATGACTGCTCCTAACCCCGGCCTTTTTAAAAATTCCTGCTTTATTATTATTATTTATTATTATTTTTTTTTTCATCATGTCCTGGCTCCCCTCACAGTTCACTACTGGATACCAACGTCTGGATTTGGGCTGCATTGTTTTTGGGAGTCTTGACCTTGGCTGGAATCCACACGGACAGAACTCAGCACCTTCCTCAATGGTCGCCTTCGCCCTACACTCTCAACCTTCGCAGCTTCCCATGGCAGGTCTCGTGGACCCCATGGTAGGCCTAGAGACCCTCACCTCACACTCACCCCACACCCAGCTCCTTCCATTCCTTTGTCCCCTCTGGAACTTCCCCCTCACTGGCCCTGCTCAGTGCTACTCACATGCGTGCCCAGCCAGCGCTGCACCTTTTGCCATCTTCAGCCCCCTAATCTCTGGTGTCTGTCTTCTTGGCAAATGGATCTTCCTTACATGGGGAACACTAACAATGATCTCCTCTCTAGACCTGTCAAGGCTCCGATCTCCTCTTTCTTCTTCCCGAGCCCTGAAGGAAAGTGACTTCCTGTCGCCTCCTGGTCAGAGGGTCACTGTCCGGGACACGGGTCCCCACTCCACATGGGGGTGCAGCCAGCGGGGGGCGGGGCAGAAACCGCGATTCGACCCCTGAGTGGTGGACGCATACTCATCGGTGACCTCGAGTGTGTCCTTCAGACCCGGGGACATTCAAGGCTTTGCTGAGAGAGGCCAGGGTAAGTGGTGAGGCAGAAAGATGACAGAGAAGACGCCTCATTCCGGGAGTGCCTGGGTCGCCCCCCGCCACGTCTTTTCTTCTCGCATCCCTCATTGCTGGAGCACAGATGCAGGCTGGGAGTGACTGGCGTCTCTATCTGGCACACAGCAGTGGGCAGTGGGTAAGTTCTGGGAGCAAGGCCACCATGGCACGTAGGCATGCTTGGAGGGAAGGGGATAGGTGGAACCAAGTCCTTGAGTCTCAGCCTGGCCTCACCCACTGCCCTTGCTTGTGGGCCAAAGTGCCTGCCTGGAGAATGGAGGACCAGGAAGGCTTCCTGCAGGAAGCGGCCTCTGATTCATGCTGGGAGAAAGTGCACACAGGGCTGTGTGTGTGTGTGTGTGTGTGTGTGTGTGTGTGTGTGTGTTCTTGCTGGTCCAGTGGCCTCCACAGACCTCAGAGATTGGGAGACCCCAGGTCCCTGGAGGGCACAGTGACAGCTTCCCCCAGCTTATGCCTGGGAAGGACCTGAGGGCAGAAGCATTGCCCCAGAGTGGTGTGGGCTGGGGTTGGGAGGCAGGTCTTGGAGCCCAAGGCTCTGAAGCTGAGTTTACACCGGGGCTGCCTATGTGCTCAGAGCAGCAAGCGGGGAGCAGAGGAGAAATCTGAGGCAGGACCCTCTGACCAGTCCCAGAGCTGCAGAGGGTGAGGGCCAACGAGCATAAACCTTGTGGGTGAGGAAGCACCAAGAACAGGTGTGCCTAGTGCCCAGAGAAACAGAGAGGGCCGTGAACCCCAGGGGGACAGTGGAGCCCACACTGGAGCTCAGGATGGCACAGAGACATATGACCACACAGACATACACAATCACAGAAAAACATTCACAGACACACAATGACACAGACATACAATGACACACCACACAAATACACATACAACCACACAGAGACAGTCATATAACCTCACACAGACATGTCATGAGAGTGGACACACACACACACAGAGACATATAACACCAAAGAAACAGACCAAAAACCTCACACCTGGACACAACGACACAAACACACAATCACACAGATAGATGATGACACACAATTACAGACAGACACACAGACACGCTCAAACACAAAGACACTCTCACTACGCACACAGCCAAACACACCCCCGAACCTCACTCCCACAGACATGGCCATCCATGCACAGAAACACACAGCTGCTCATCCTCAGAAAGTGCTCGTCCTCCAGACAGACAGGCCCGAGGGCCGAAGCACCTTCAGATGGGGGCTTGTCTTCCCTCCTCACCCACTGCAATGATGGGGTCACACCCGTCCAGGCAGGACTCAAGGTACACGTCACGGAGCAGAGGCCACGCCCAGAGCATGTGGGTAGCATTGGGGACAAGGTCAGGGCTGTGCCCTACATCTGCCAGACTCTGTGGGCTCCAAGCTTCGATGTTTGCTCCTTGAAAGTTCTCAGAGATATGAAGGCTGATCTGATCCCATAGCATGCAGGGGGTGCTTTCCGAAACACCTTCTAGAAGGTGGCTTCTCGAACCCGAGAAGGCTGTAGCTGGGTCGTTCATTCCCGGGCGTTGCTGGCTTTGGTTTTTTGGTTTTTGTCTCTGCAGGCCCGGCCTGGTACTCCCTCCTCGGTCCTCCCTCTGTGGTCCTCCTTCCCTCCTTATCTTGTGCTGTCTGGGCCTGAGTGAGGGTGGCGGGGACACACTCCACACCCGTGGCAGGAGGGGTACCCCACACTCGGCACCTCACGGCTGCAGGGCAAGTAAGTACTCCCTGCCACTCCCTGTACCCTCACATCTGACATCACCATAGCTCCCGCGTCACCTTCCTCTGCCACCGGCTGTCACCAGTGCTGACCTGGCCTCCCATCTCTTTGGGGCCGATTCTCTGCCCCCTGATCCCTCTTCTGGGCCTAGAACCCTCTTTCTGTCCAACAAACACTCCGGCCCTCCCATGTTCTTGCCCGTCTCCTGTGCTCCCGGTCTCACGGTCATGTTGTGCGTGGGACCTTGTGTGTGGGTCGGTCCCTACCACCACTTCCAAGGACTCACTGCTGGGCCCCCGCTCGCTCCTTCTCTGGCACTCCGCAGGGGCTCCCAGAGAATGATGGCAAAGGGAGGAAGGGATGAGGCTCTGCAAAGGACCAGCAGGAGGAGCACTGCCAGGAGCCTGGTGACTACTCCTGAGCATCTGTGAGTGGGTGCTGGGCTGAGGCAGGGGCAGGGGCAACTGGGGGCAACTTTCCATCTCCTGCTGATGGGTCACAGGACTTTCAAAGACCCTCAGGGCAGTCCGAAATCACTGTGTCCCCCTGTCCATGGCATCCAATAATCACGGAACCCCACATCACAACACCCAGCGATCACGGTTCCCCACATCACCACAATCCATAATCTTGGCACCAACAGCTGTTGAACCCTACTTCACCACCACACCCACAATCATGGTACCTAATGACATTGGTGCCCCATATCCTCGCACCCAGAATCGTAGGACCCCAACGGCCATGACACCCCACATCACCACGCTTCATAATCATGACACCTAACAACCATCATACCCCACACCACAACCCATAATCATGGCACCCAATAACCATGGAACCCCACATCACAGCCCACTATCATGGTACCCTAACGACCATGGTACTCCACATCAAGCACACCCCCACAATCATGGAACCCAGCAATCATGGTACCCTGTAAGGTGAACCTAGCTAAAACCCTCAACAAAGGTGTTTCCCCAACTTCCTCTTTCCTTAAACCTCTTCCTTTGAGATGTAAAATCTGAATAATTACTTTGGTGTCTGACTCGACCTTCCCCCTCTGGTTTGGGGAATTGGTTGGAATCAAATATGAAAGAAAGGAGGAGTTCTGAGGCAGAGAGGCTGTAAGGTAGAAAATAGACTAACGCCAATGGTCTCTGTCCTGATTGGCTTGGTCTTATTTCTTCCCCACACCCCATGTGTCATTAGACCCATCTGCCTAAGGGGTTAGAAAACATAGTGCCTGGGGCCATGGAACTTTTATTTTACAGTACCCTACATCACAACCCACAATCATGACACCCAACGACCACGGTACTCCACACCACCATACCTCATAATCATGGCACCCAACAACCAGGGTGCCCCACATCACTGAACCCCACAATCCTGGCACCCAACAACCAGGGTGCCCCACATCACAACCAACAATCATGGAACCCACCCAAATATGGTACCCTGCTCACCACACCCCACAATCATGGCACATAACAACAATGATAACCCACATCACCCACACCTCACAATCCTGGCACCCAAGAACCATGGTACCCCACATCACCGAACCCACAATCATGGCACCAACAACCACTGTATCTCACATCACAACCCACAATCATGTAACCCAACGAACATGGTACCCCGCTTCACCACACCCACAATCATGGGCACCCAACGACCATGATAACCCACATCACCGCACCCCACAATTATGGTACCCAACAACCATAGTGCCCCACATCACCACAGCTCATAATCATGGCACCCAACGACCACAGCAACCATGGGGACTCGTGCCATCCACAATCATAGTGTCCCATAATCCCAGTACCCTGGTAATAACAGTCTGGACACATCTCAGCAGACCCAGCTTCCTGTTTTTGTGGGGCCCTAGTGATAGTGATGTCCCCCACAAATCACAGCACCCCAAAACAGTCCTGGTGCCTGGGAGTCACAGTTCCCTGTGATCCATCACATACCCCCACAAAGATGGGAACCGGGCAGGGGCCTCAAAATAATGGGGGATCATTCAGAGCAGACGTGGCCCCCATGTCATTGTGATGGCTCTGTGCTCGCTTTCTCTCTTCTCTCTCCTCTCTCATGCATGCACCCTCAGTGTGCATCCTCACCTGTCCACACTCACTCTCATGCTCACACGTACACCCACACACACACATTGGCACATTCCTAAACTACCCCGCACAGTCACATCTACACTCACAGTTTCATGCCCAGGCATGCGAACACACACTTTCTCCCACACTCTCACACTCGTAGACACACATATAAGCACCCTCACACTTACACAGCCTCGCTCAGACACTACGAACGTGCAGCCACAATCTCATGCACACTCGCACACCCTCAAAAAAAAAAAACAAAACAAAAAACCTCCTGAAAGCAAGCAAGTTTCTCTGAACAACCTTTCTTCAGCATTGCTCATGTGAATCCCCACCCCCCCCCCCCCCCCCCCCCCGTTCTGGCCAGAGACTTGCCAGGTCCCCAAATGCATAAAAAAAAGAGGGGCTGTGACAATCGACCCCACACTCACGCTGTCAACCTATCCTCGAGGGAGAAGGCTTGAAAATATTCCTAAAAAAGGGGCCAGAGCAATAGCACAGCAGTAAGGTGTTGGCCTTGTATGTGGTCGACCCGGGACGGACCTGGGTTCGATTTCTGGCATCTCATAGGATCCCCTGAGCCTTCCAGGAGTGATTTCTGAGTGCAGAACCAGGAGGAACCCCTGAGTGCTGTCAGGTGTGGCCCAAAATCATATATATACATATATATATATTTATACATATATATATATAAAATCCAAGTTATAAAACAGAGCACATTAGATCAAAATGATAGCACGGCAGGTAGGGCGTTTGCCTTTGCATAAGGCTGACCTGGGTTCAACCCCCGGCATCCCATAGGGTCCCATGAGCCTGCCAGGAGTGATTCATGGGTGCAGAGCCAGGGGAAACCCCTGATGTGCCGCTGTGGCCGAGTCGTGTGACACCCCCCCCCCACTCCCAAAAGAGTTTCTCCTCAGGCCAGCACACAAGGGCCGGGCCCACACGCTCCCGAGAGACGTCTGTAGCGTTGGGGAGGCGGTGACTGTCACCCTGGGGTGTTATCACCCAACCGCAGACTTATTCGGTTACAAATGTCCACAAGAAAATGGGGCCCAGGTCCCTGCTAAGCACAGGCACGTGCAGCCACGGTCCCCCTGCCGGCTCCCTCCCCTCCTTCCGTCCCTCCCTCCCACATGCTCCCCATCTCTGCTGATCAAACTACACTCAGTGCAGCACGGAGGGCACTGGCCCTGCACTCTGCCGATCCGGGGTTTGATTCCCGACATCCCACAGGGTCCACGAAGCCTGCAAGGAGTGACTCCTGAGCGCAGAGCCTGGAGAAGCCTGAGCACTTGCCAGGTGCGGCCCATTCCCCACCCCCCAGCAAATCCCTACACACAGGGTGCAGGGTAGGGCTCTCCCCAGGGAGCTGGAGGGTTGATGCCGCTTCCTCTAAGGGAGCCTCCCAGCGGCACCCTTCAGAGGTGGTAACAGACACATTTGCAGCTGTCCAGTCCCACAGAGGCAGAGGTGGGCTGCAGAGGGCAGGGGCTGGGCAGGGTGGGCAGGGACACCCAGGCTTTCCCTTTTGACTGGCCTTTGAATCACTCAGGAAATGAAGAACAGGGCTGGAGCAGGGTTGACACACTTATCTCGTGTGCAGCCAACCCAGGTTGGGCCTGAGCACCTCAGGGTCTCCAAGGAGGTCCGTGTGTCCCCTACACCCCTCATAACCCCCCAGATGCCACCTTCTGGGCACAAGGGCTCCAACACTCCAGGCCTAGCTGTCCTCAGCAGCAGGCCAGGCCCCAAGGGGTGGGAAGCGTTTGTCCATCCCCAGACAGAACCGAGCTTCAACCTGACCTGCTGAGCCAAGAAAACAGAAATGGGAGAGTCGTCGCCCCAGACGAGCAGAGACCACGGAGTCTGGGGCCACGTCTCCACCCCTGTATCCCCTGCAGTCCCCACATCCACGAAGATTCACCCCATCTGCAGTGGACACGTGGGGCCATAAAGACATTCTGCTGACACACACGCTCACACTCGGGCACAATCACACACATTCGCACACAACCACACATGCTCACCACACATATCATCACACACATTTACACAGACTCACATAGGCTCTCCCACTCACACACACCCAGACCAGAGGGCAAAGGGGAGACAAACTGGGTCTGCCGGAATCTCTCGCCTGTGTCAGCCCTGCATGACAGAGGCTGTTGGTGAGAACACACGTGTCGCCCCAGGCACATGCCAATGTTGGGATGCCCTCTCACACTCTCTGGCCTGTGTCCTGCCTTCTTAAATGAAGGTCTGTTTCCTCCCAGTGCTGTGTGCCCCCCTCAACCAGTGGGACAGCCACGCTCAGCCCCACAGCTCCTGGACAGATGTTGGAGGGGCCAAAGCAAACAGGAAACCAAACAGAGTCGGCCCAAGCTGGCCAGGTCACGTTCACACAAAACCCACTGCAACCCCACCTGGGCAGCAACTGGGGGTGCAGAGACACACAGTCACGGGGCGACGCTCTTGTCCTATATGGACCCTCGACGTGGCAGAGGATATGACCACAGGCAGCAAGAGAAACGTTTTCCTGGGTCTGCTTGCACCCTCCCACACACACGGACACACATGCACACACGTGACCACACCCCATGGACACATACATGTGTGCGCACACACACAGTTGAAAAGATCTGCCTGCGAGCTGAGCCAGGACTGCCCTGGTGGCCTGGATGGCCCCGTGTGGAAGGCTCCCCCTAAGGCAGAAGACCAGGGAGGAAACACCCCCAAGTCAACAGAAGGAAGAAGAGCTGGGGGAGCTCCCGACCTGGCCTCTGGGGACCCTGGCCACACGGCTCTGCCCTTCCAGGCTTGCCCCAGCCCGTCCCCAGAGTCCCAGAGCTCTGTGCACTGGAGAGCCAGCACGGGCCGCTGCAGCGTAAGTGCCTGTTAAGAACCAACATCCTCGCAGTTTTCTATTATCTCCGTCTCAATTACACGGCTCCGGTCGACCAGCCGGCCTCGGCCAAGCAACGGCCCACACCGCTGGCCAGGTGGTACCGGCTGTCAGCGAGCATCTGTCCAACCTGACCCTTGTGTTCTTCTCCCCAAGCCCCCTACTACAACGGGGACGTGTGCTGGGATCACAAAGGGAGCGATTAAGCGGAGGGGGGAGCACAGGAAGGAAAACCCTCAAGAGTTGGATGCCCCCCCACCCCCAGGAAAGGAAATCCAACTTTCATTCACCTATGGGCCAGCGGCCTGGTTGGTTCCAATTCTGTTCCCAGACGACGTGCACGGTCTTCACTTCAGCGATGCCAGGAAGCAGGTGCAGGAGGGGACAGTCACGAAGCGGACCTTGGATGGTCCCCAACTCTCCACCACCTTGGAGGGAGGGACAGTCACCATGACCCGCTCTTCCAAGGGCCCTACTGGGGGTGAGGTGGGGTGGGGTAGGGGAGAAACCCTGCAGCCGCCCACCACCGGGAGAGGAGAGGAGGGACAGGCACGGAGAAGGAGACACGATCCGGCCCACGGCTTTTCTTAGAAAGGCCCCATGACGGGGAAGCCTTGGGTCCCCTTTTCCAACTCGACTATGGGACAGCAGGACCTGGATAGCATTCTCTGGATGGGGTGACAGCGGGGGTCAGGGCTGGTTGAGGACTTGGGCACCCCTCTAGGCCTTGCTGGTGGTAGACGAATAAGGGGACTTGGGGCAGGAGCGTCTGTCCCGGGGGTGGGCGCAGGGGGCTGGTGCAGGGGGTCTGGACCAGGGTTGTCCTCCCAGTGGGGGGGGGGGCTTTGGAACCTCGAGGGTGTCTTGGGGACTCCCTTGGAGAGACCCGAAGTGCACGGTGCCCTGGGGGCCACCCGGGGTCTCGACCTTGGCGCCCTGTCCCGCACCCCTGCACAGTCCGGGCAGGGGCCTCGGGGTGCGCCTGGACGGGTGGGGATGGGGGGCGGCCATGGGCTCCCGTGGCCCCCCCCACTCACCCCTAAGCCCTCGCCCCGGGCCTTGGGGTGCCCCCCGCGACCCGCACCGGCCTGGCACACGCAAGGGCCCCCTCCCCGGCCCGCTCTCGGCGTCCCCCACCCGGGACCGCGGGACCCCCCCGGGGCGCGTGCCCCGCCCGTCCCCGGGCACCTGGGGCCTGCCGGTCCGACCCGACCGCCGGGCGAGCGCAGAGGGAGGCGGCCTGCGCAGGGCCGGGCCGGGCCGGGCGCTAGCGGCCGCCTCCGCCCCCGCCGCCGCCCGCTGCCCCCGCCGTGGGGCCCGCCGCGTCCCCTGCCCAATGCCGGCGCCGCCTCCCCGCGCCCCTGCCAGCCGCCGGGCCGGGCCGGGCCAGCGCGGACACGCCCAGGCCACGCCCACGGCACGCCCACCAGCCGCCACGGACACGCCCCGCGCGCCTAGGCACGCCCAGGAAACGGCCCTCGACACGCCTCCATGGCTGCTGGACACGCCCCCCGACACGCCCCCGACACGCCCCGGTCTCGGCCGCGGCCCCGGGCGGGACACACCCCCCCGATCGGCGCCCTTCTGATTGGCTGCCCGCGGGGGCGGGGCGGGGGCTGCGACGGGGGGGGGGCGCCTCCAACCTCGTGCTGGGCGCCCCGCGCCAGGCCTGCGGGGAAACTGAGGCCGGCGGGTGGTCGGGGGGGCTCACGGGTGCGGGGAGCGGACCAGCGTTGCCGGCCACGCTGAAGCTCCCCTGGGGCCCAGACGGGCCTGCCCTGCCCTGCTCTGCCCCATGAGTGCCCGGGGTGGGTGTGTGGGGTGGAGAGGGTGCCAGGGCGGGGCGGCACCATTGCCCAGGGGTGCCAAGGTGAGGAGGAGAACGGGGACGGGCGCCCGCAGGACGCAGGAGGGAAAGGGCCTGGCTAGGTCTGCGAGGACCCCATCACCTGCACCCACCCCCCCCACCCCACCCTGCTGGGGAAGCAGGCCCCCCCCATGTCCTCCCCTCCAGCCTGGGCACCCCCAGACTGGGGCCCTGCCGGAGCCAGGTGGTCAGTGCAGAGAGGCAGCTGGGGAAGAGACTCTGGGCACGATTGGAGGCTCCAGATCCCCCCAGTGTGTGCACCACTCGGACCCCCCCCCGCACCCCCAAATTGCAATGTCTGCAATGCCAACCTCCACCTGCCTGCTCTGCCAACCTCCACCCCTGCCCTCCCAGCGACCGCACCTACCGACAGAGCGACCGTGCCACCCAGCCTAGGTGCTATTTGTAGCCCAGAGCACCGACTCAGGGCAGGAACCAGAAGCTCCGAACCCCACAAGTCCGAGTTCCGCCACCTCCCTTCTCAGCCCACCTCCTAATCTGCAGAGACCCCCCCCCCCTCGGGCACGTCGCAGCCTCCCTACTGGCCAGGCTCACCGCCTTCCTTTCCGCTCAGCCTTGTTGATCAGCACCATGTCTGGCGGTGAACTTCGCCCCACCCGCAGACACCCACTCCAACCCTGACAAGCCCAACTTTTATTGCACACGTTCTCGAGCGCCATATTTGTTTTCTGTTTCCAGTTTACCAAGTGAACTGTGTACATTATATCCTGAAATCTCATAAGCAGAGTGGGTAGGTATAGAGGTTGTTGTTTTTATGCAGCTCGGATCCATTCGGGGGGCTCCCCGGGTGTCCCCCTGGAACATAGCCACCTGTCTGCTGTGCCCAGGTTCCACGATGCCACTCGAGGCTGCACCCAGCTCTCCGGCTGATTTGGGCATGGGTGCAAGGGCAATGGCGCTGCCAGCTTCCCCCAACACCCCAGCCCTGTCCATGACTGACTCACAAAATACTCAATTCGAGCAAGCAAGTGGTATCTTGGAAAGATGAGTGAGGATGGGGTTGAATAAAGACCAAATAAGCTGTTGTGAGGCCACGGAAAACAGCTTTTTATTGGGGGATGGGGGTCCACACCATGGGCTCTGTGCTTAGGAATCACTCCACGGCAGGCTCAGGGGTGCTGGGATCGACCCCGGGTTGGCTGCGGTGCAAGGCATGCACCCTCCTCGCAGGACTCAGGGGTCATGTGCGATAAGACCAACCCCCAGATACACATCGGGCATGGCCATGTTCATGGGGCCTGCCGAACAGAAACCAGGACTCTTAGCTTCATGAGGGTTTCAGGAGCGAAAGAGAACATTCGTGTGTTTTCTGGAAACGTTTTCCACCCCCTGTGTGGGACGTGGTCCACTTCTGAAGACATGCTTCCTGGGCCAGCACTTCTGGGACCCCCCCCAACCCTAGCCCCCTGCTGGCTGTGGAAACTATTCAGGGTCTTTCTCATAGGACTTTCAAACTGCTAAGGATTTGGGATCCCGTGTGCCACCAATGCCAGATGACACCATGACATGATGCCACCCAATACCTCTCACTTTCCTCCCGCTCTGCAATGCTGGTGGCTGTGGGCAGCACCCCCGATGCAGGACAGAGATGTCCTTATCCCTGGCAGCTCTGGCTAAATTCATCCACTCTGAGGGATACACTCAAGCTGTAGAAACCCCGTGACCCCCCCAAATCTCCCTTGGAGTTTCTGTCACACAAGGTGCAGATGTTCTCTTCATGTTTAAGGTGGGCTCTGATGCAATTTCCTGCTGCATCTCAGAGATGCGGATTGGGCTGGGGTGGGGTCCCCCAGTTGCTCCTGAGCACCCACAGAGCCGCCCCCCTGGAAGACACAGAACCGGCTGGTCGGACGAGGCCACGGAGGGCCCCAAAGGGGTTCTAGCTGAAAGAGGGGAGTCTCAGGGCCCTGAGAGGGAACGAGGAGGCTGGCAGACTGCTGACTCAGCGGCATGCTGGGGACAGGGGTCCAGGGGGCTGGGGGGGGGGGCTTGGGGCCGGGTCACATCTGTGTTTGCCTGTGGTTAGCTCAGCCCCTTTCCAGGAAGCGGCCAAGGCTGCCGCGGGTCACTGCCTTGCCCTTCGCTGATCTGCAAAGCTGGGCCCTGACTGTGTGTCTGGTGTCATCACCGCGGTGGCCCTGATCTCCTGGGTGTGGACACAGGTCGGGGGGGGGTGATGTGGGGGAAGAACTGGCCGCCACGTGGCCTAGGGCCTCGGAGAAACCCCCCATCTATCTCCCAGTGGCCGAGTCTGCCAGGCTCGGGAGCCCCACAAGGCAGGGGGCACCCCTACCTGGCAGCCATACCCCAGGGTCCCCAGGGGGACAGCTTTGAGCAGATGCGGCTCAGCCCCGGCTCCAACCCAAGCTCCCTGGCTCTCCTGCCTGGCCCTGGGCCCTGGTTGGTTCCACTTGGTTCCTGGCGCAGGAACAGGAACTGGCCCCGTGTGTGTGGCCATGGTCCCTGGTTTCCAAGGGGTTTGGGGACCTAGAGGGTGTCCCCCCAGAGCTGTGTTCCTATAGAATGGACATGGAGGAGCCTGTGGGGAGGGTGGCCTCAGGGCCCACAAACTTCTCTGGAGATGACATGACCCTCCCTGCTCACCTCCTCCAGAAGGCCCCAGGCTGGGCTTCATGACCCCATGCCCGGCACAGATCCTAGAAAACTCCAGACCCCTTAAACGTGACTGAGATTCGGAGGAGATCTCTCAGCCTCCCCCCGGCTGGGTTTTTGCCCATATGAAGGGCTGGGCCATGGTGCCACATCTGGAGGGGAGGGGGAGACATGGGGGAAACCTGAAGCCGATTCGGACACGATGGTCTGAGCATGGCAGAGACCCTGGATTCATGCGGGAGGGGGGTGGAGAGACAGAGAGAGATGGAGGCAGAGAGACAGAGGCAGAGACACACAGAGAGGCAGAGACAGAGAGACAGAGACAAAGACAGAGACAGAGAGATACAGAAACAAAGAGACAGAGACAGAGAGATAGAAACAGAGACAGACAGACAGACAGAGACAAAGAGACAGAGTCAGAGAGCGGCTCTTTCCCCTTTTCATGAGCAAGGAAAGCGCTTTCCCGGAGACCCACTGATGTGGGTGCTGTGATATGACCCCTCACATCGGCTTCTCCAAAGCTGGCTACATCAGTCCCAGGACGCCCAAAGTCCAAGAGCCCTTGCCCAGGAGCCGTGGTTACTGATAAACGGGGAACACGTCCCGTGCCGACCGCCCCCTCCCCCGGCCTGCCGTGTCCTGAAGCCTGCTCGGATGTGTTGAGACTTGCATCGGGTCTGCCACGTGAGCACGGCTGGCATCTCCCCCCGAGGTGTGGGTGGGAGCCGGCGGGAGCAATGCCCACACAGGGCCGGGCACCTGGGTGGGGCGGCCCACTGCATGCTGGAGCCTGGGGTGCGGGACGGCACGGGCTGGTGCCCCACGCTGGGCCAAGCAGGGCAGAGGGGCTGGCTGGGGGCCGCGGGCAGTGCTGGGGACGAAAGGTCCCAAGAGAGTGAGTGGCAGAGTGAGCTTACTTTCGTGTATCAGTGCATTTCCTGGGCCACCATTCTGTCCTTAGGGTGACTCCTGGCTCTGCTCAGGGAGCACTCCTGCCGGTGCTCAAGGGACCCCATGGGATGCCGGGGATCAAACCAGATTGGTCACGTGCTAGGCAGACACCCTCCCCTCTGTAATGTTTTTTGCCTCCATACTTTACTATTATTTTTAATTTTGGGCCATACCCAGCAGTGCTCAGGGCTATTCCTGGCTCTGGGCTCAGAAATCACTCCTGGAGAGTTCAGGGGACCCTAAGGGATGCCGAGGATCGAACCTGGGTGGGCCGCATGCAAGGCAAACTACCCTCCGTGCTGTCACTCAAGCCACTCACTTTTACAGATGAGGTTGCCCTATGCAATGAGCTCTTGGCAGTGCCAGCTGGAGCTGAGGCCCTGGCATGACCCTCTGGCAGGCATCCAAGCCATCCTCCTTCCCAGCCTCCCAGGGGTGAGGGAGCCCACCCCCCACTCCCGAGTATAACCTCTGCCTGCTCCCTTCCAAGTTCAAGGCCTGACCTCACAGACCAGCCAAAGCCAGGCCGCTGCGTCTGGAGGTTCCGTGGAGCTGAGGACTGACTTCACCTTCACAGAACTCGGGCTTATTTCCTGGGAAACGGGGGCACCAGGACCACAGCCCAGCCCTGAGACACATCCTAGCCCCTGAGTGTTTGTGGGTCCCTGGTCTGGTCTGGTCTGGGCAGCTTCATATGGCAGCTTGTCTGAGCACCTCTATTGTCCCACAGGCCAGGGGGACGTCCTGAGCTAGTTCTGTCCATCTGTGTCCGTCTCTGTCCATCTCTGCTCTGCTCACAGTGGGAGCTTTGTTTTGTTTTGTTTTGTTGGCCACACCTGGCAGCGCTCAGGGGTTCCTCCTAGCTCTGAGCTCAGAAATCGCTCCTGGCAGGCTTGGGGAACCATATGGGATGCCAGGGATGGAACCTGGGTCTGTCCCAGGTCAGCTGCATGCAAGGTAAATGCCCTACCGCTGTGCTATTTCTCCAGCCCACACAGTGGAAGCTTCTGAGCTGGTCCCTGCAGAGTTGAGACAGTTGCGAGGCTGTGTCCACCTCCCTAGGCACA